>NC_047510.2:4708528-4805373 GCF_902827115.2 Pseudochaenichthys georgianus
AAAAAGCTGTCAAGTTACAGTGTTAACAAAATAAAATATACTGCTGTTTCTGGTTTAGTTTACGACGGATATATTCTGTTATTGTTTTGATATTGTAACAAAAAAGCGATGGAAAAACCCCACAGCAACACAGAAAAGATGGTCTTAACATGAGTAGTTAATAAAAAACAATAATATCAAAACCAAATTATACTAACTTTATTGTGAAATTAAAACAGAACGGTAAAAGAATAGTTTCCGGTCTATTTTGAGGCCAGATTTCTGTAGATAATTAAAGAACTACGACCGATGTGTACTATTTACAATGCATTCATGTGATGACTTTCAAAGAGTAAAGCAAGCACTGCTGAATAAAGTATGATTTATCTTTTAACGAAACGTTTTTTTATGGAATGCAGTTGGAGGTCAACCAATCACAGTGCTTGAGGCAACGCGGAACAATAGCTGAGGATTCTGGGTAGTGTAGTGTCTTCTGCCATCCTAAACTCCGAAAAAATATTTGTTTCTCTGATTCGAAGGGGAAACACAAAGCAATGTACACAATTTAAAAACCAATCAATGTTGTGTAATTAACAAGGATAATCTGGTGTTTTTGAGTTGATGAGTAGTGGAGATATCATTGTAAGAATCAATTGACAGTAAGGAGAATACTTCTCCGTTATCCAATGGGAATGGACGCTCACATTGCCTTTAACTAACTGCAACTGCCGACTGCCCGCCGATGGGAATACATTGCAATCAGTTGAAAGCTCTTTGCGTCCTTTTATGAAGATGAAGGAGACTCGGTGCGTCACAACTGCACGCCAAAGGACCCTGACCAAGCGTAGCTATTGGACTATCAGGGAGTGAGACTGGGTGTTTCTCAATCTCGAGTACGCTTGCTTGGTAGCACATGTCTTCCGAGCGTCTTGCTTCAGAAGCGATGCAAGAATACTTCCTAGCCTCGGAAAACGAAGAATGGAACAGGCGAGCAAGTGTGCAGGTGTGCGTCATATGAGAGGCTCCGCCTTACATTTTCCGCCACAGATTTGGGGAAATTGGTCCGTGCGCAAAGCATTGTGGGGATTTTAAGACCGCGGAGTCTACACATGTGCAGCCTCTAAATTTCTCCAAACGAAGTACGCCGGGCTCGGTAGAATTCCAAGTATGCTGAACATTGGAACAGTACTTCGGTGGCACTCGATGGCGTAGTATGCTTGAAATAGTGGCTCTGGGGCAGCTTTACTCGATATTAAGAACACCCACTGTGTTGGACTTGGAATCAGAGGGTAGCAAGTTCGAGTCCCACTGCAGTCACCATGTTGTTGTGTCCCTGGGCAAGACACTTCACCCCAGATTGCTCCTGTGGGGATTGTCCACAGTACTGTATGTAAGTCGCTTTGGATAAAAGCGTCTAACAAATGACATGTAATTAAGTGTCTAACTTAAATATTGCCCAGACTTTGTCCAAGATCATGAAAGCTGTGAAACTTATGAAGCAATCTTCACCCTCTGCTCCCTTCACAGACACTGATTTTTGCCAGAGACTATGCAGCCGAGGTGAATAAATCTTTCCCAGAGATAGATGACAAAGTCCTGGAGGAGACAGAATGGCCAAAAGACTGTTACGTGTTTGAGGGAAAGGAGACTGAGCTCTCCATCGTGTATATGCCACTATTCAACAGAAACAACTGCAAAGGTTTGTCACACACACAGATGCAGATTATTTTCATGACTTTCTTCTCTGAAGTGGAACTGGTCTGGAGGCAAACATAATGAGAAACAATGATTTTCATTCAAGTTGTGCACTAGCAAACTAAAACTTCTGTCTTCTTCGGTTCTGTCGTCTGCGTGACGAGCGAACCGTTTAATCAACCTGTACTGTACTGTAGCTAGCAGCAGCAAGTTCGGCAGCATTATAAAAATGTAATAGCTTGCATTTATAATGTACAGCAAACCAAAGCGCAAGAGCAGCGCTCAAAAGAGAAAGGACAAGAGAGAACAAGGAGATGTAACAGCTAAACTGACAAAATGAGACAGTTTGTTTTGTCATACATCGCCCTCAAAATCGAACGCTAACGTTACCAATGTTGACGTGCAGCGGCAGCCGGAGGCTATCGATAGCTCACCTGCCTCACCACCATCATTGCCATCTAGCTCCACAAGTGCAGCTGTATCCGTGGCCGTGGCTGTGCAACCTTCTTCTCCAGCCAGCCAGGAGGAGAGGCTGGATTTGGCTGTGTCCGGCGGTGGTCCAACAGTTCCACCAATGGCCCCAACCAATAGGGGAATCTATGGCGCTATTGAGACCCCCGACGCCAAGATCAAAAGCTATATTATAGCAACTGGTCTATGTAGGCCTACCGGCCCATTCCCCAGAGAAAAACATCAAGTTAACAGGTGTAATCCTCTTCTTAGTTCGCTGTGCCGTTGTCTGGCTGTGGTGGTTTGAGGCCAGGGCAGGCTGTTGTTGATAGCCTACATGTGGCGCTTCTGAGTGGTTGTGTATGTCCGTGCGTGTGTGAGCGCATCAGTGTGCGCTTATGTTTGGGGCGAAAACAGAATCACAACCTTGTTGTGCCACTGAACCCAACATTCTAGAAGTGTAACTTTACTGTCTAGAAGTGTACATCAACATTCTTGAACATTAACTTGACTTTCTAAAGGTGCAAATCAAAATTCAGGAATGGTAACTAAACAAAACTAACTAACTAAACTAAAATTAAATCGTAATACACTTCCAGTAAGTCACTATCTGTCAACCCCTAATGAGTGACTTAACAGAAGTGTATTTCAATGGGAATCTAAAGATATTGCTTTGATAATTTGTTACTGAAATTTTAAATTCTAGACATGTAATTTAACAATCATGGAGTGTAAATAAATATTCTAAGGTTGCATCATAAAATTCTACCTATGTGATCCAAAATAAGCTTTAAACACAACTCTTATAACAAGCTGTCAGGATGAATGGTAGCTTGAACATGTCTTCTCTGTTTTCTATAGATGCAGAGGAGGTGAAAGCAAGGATGGAGGAGTTCTCCACTTTCCAGCGTCCCTTCAGCCAGGACAAGATTGAGTTTGTGTTGAATACAGCGAAAAACAACATGGAGAACAACAAGGACATTTTGCTCAGGGAGATTAACAAGGCTGTTCTCCGTCGACAGAACAAGAGGTAAAGATGGATGGGGCACTGTGTATGTTGGGACAAACATGAATCTCTGCATAGCATGAAATCTGTGTGTCTGAGGATCTGTGTGGATCTGTGTGAAGATGAAGTGATAAAAAAGGATTCAATAATGGAACTTTATATAACATCTGCACATCAGTGTGTGTGTGTGTGTGTGTGTGTGTGTGTGCTCGTCTGACAGAGAGAGAGAGATGTGGAAAGATAAATACGTTATTATTACAAATCTAACATATCCCTCTTTTTGCTTTTTCACCTCCAGGAAGTCTCTGCTACAGCCGACATGATGTACTTTACTTTAGACTTGACTATTGGTCTTACTGCTTTAGCAAGCATTTATTAATAGCCTAATAGTTAAAACATTGCTTGGCTGATTTCGACCATTTTGGAGTGGTTCTAGGGGTCATTGAGTCCATTTCTGACATTTTCAGAATCAGAAATGGCAGTTTTAACCAGAAAGTGGCCATATTTGTACTATACATTTACATTTACTGAAGTATTGTATTTAAGTACTTTTTGACATAATTTTGAGTTATTCTATTTAATGGCACTTTTTACATTTGTATTCTTCTACGATTAATTAAAGCAAATATTACACTTTGTACTACATTTATTGTTAACACTCACTCAGTTACTATGTACATATAGAAACACATATATACTGATATTGTATAACCTGTTTATTTCGAGAGCCCCCGGTTCTTAATATTTAAAAACCTATTAATGTGTCATACCAGATTAATGGGAAGAAACTCAGCTAACTGAAGATACGAAAAATGTTTACCAAAACAAAACACAAGTTTCATAAGAAGCGTCTAAATGACCCCTGAGCGACAAAAAACGCTAACGCACTTGGCACAGAACTCAAGGTAAAGATACCCTTATTACTTATCGTAACTGCACATACAAGATATCTGATTAAAACTGAGATTCCACAGATTATATAGGTATTAGTATCATCACTGAGCAATCAGAATTCGCGACAGGGGAAGCAAACACGTAGCATTACGGAGCAAACACGGGAGATCGTCTCACCTTAGCTGTTATTCTGATCAAAAGTCATGTTCAATGGCATTAAAACGATAAGAATGCTGCTGAGGGTTAATCCATAGGTTAATCCAATGTGTCTGTCAAAAATTATTGATAATCCATAATTCCATTTTTATGTAAAAATCTGAAAATAAATATTAGCTACTAATGGTAGCCACCAGAGTGAATCGCAGCTTCCGGTTTTGGCTACCCGTCACTCTCACTCCTTATTTGGTAACGTGTGTGTATGTGGAACCTCCCATCGATTCCATTGGCTCTAGCGGTTAAAAAGAGATGTCAATCATCAAAATCGACCAAGGGGGGCCAGAGATAGGTCAAATCCACCCAAATGACCCCAGAAGTGTTTTTTTGTGCTAAACCTCTCTAAAAATGTCAAATTCCACTTGTTTTGCATCAATCTTAATACAGGGTACTTATTATATGTTGTACTTTGGATTCCTAAAGCTTTTAGTCTACCATCTCATCATTCAAGGGTGGTTTTACCACGGACACTATAATTTACATTTTTTTTTACTGTGTTCAATCTTAATTTACTTTAAAATAAAAACATCTATATTGATTCTGACACTTCTACATCCAACTCACAGGTTTATCATTGCTTTGAGAAAAAAGATTATTAATTTACCCCTTTTAGAAGTGAAGATAATTATGGTCATTTGTTCTGGGAATGTCATTTTTGAGCCTGAGACCTGAAAAACAGGCTCAGGGCTTAACAGGATAAGGCAGTACTGCAGGGGCGGCACCAGGGGGGAGCTAGCCCCAGGATTGCCAAAGCACCCCCTAAGCACCCCCAAGAAATATGTTTTTTTTTTTTTTTTTCCGAAAATTATTATTATTTTTATTAAATTAAATCAGAAAAATTATTGATTACATCAATGCAAATGTGAACAAATAAATGTTTGACCAAAAACATAAAGCCAACACAGGTGATATGATTAGGCCAATGGCCAGCACCCATTCGATTTTTGACCTACCCATAGGCTAAATTACTTTGTGACACTTGAGTGACTTCCTGTTAGCTGGAGCCCCAAATGATTTGCTAACAGCAAAGTGACAAATGGATCGTTTTTTAGTCCTTAAACGTCCACGTGTGGACACTCAATCAAAACCACCTGAAAGCGAGAGGGATTCTGCACATAATAGGCCTCGTGAGTACAAGTAGCTTACTTCTGGGTCTCTGTGTTTCATTCAAGCTCTGCTCTGTGTGTGTGGCACGAGCCATTTTGTGTGCGTGCGCAAGCGAGCGAGAGAGAGAGCTCACGCACCGGTGGGTATCTACCGGAGATCGTTGTGGTTAGCATCTGGTGCTAGCTAGCCAAGCTAACGGATATAAGGAGCTTTTTCAACAACAAGGTGGAGGCAGAACTCTCTCCTGTCAGAGAGTCTCAGATAACCTCAGCTCAGGTGAAGTAAAGGACTCTCAGTGTTTAGATAGTTAACTTTAGTCTAGTTATCTCAGTGGGTCTCAAACGGTTTGTTTTAAAAGGGGAGTGATTTGTAAAATATCTATAAAGAAATAGAAAATCTGTTTACAGTTCTGTTTCATATGTATGTTGAGAGATACTGTATATCCATAGATCTCTTCATTTTGGCTCTCAAAGTGCACCAGATTGATGCTTTTAACTTCAATATTTAAAAAAAAATCTTCCCCCACTAGAGGAGGTGAGGACCCTCCTAGAGGAGGTGAGGTCCACTCCCCACTTGTAAAAATAGCACTTTACCCCTGCTTCCACCTATATGCCGTGAGCTGATTATCGTGCCTTCATTGTAACAGTCGCGGGTAGGCTACACTGTGTGGGGAGTGTTGCAGTAGAAAATTCAACTGTAGCGCTGGTGCATTAATGGGAAACCCTTAATGTTTGAGCACTCTCTATGAAACGTCAAGCTACCCCACAGCACCCCCTAGAGAAAATCTCTGGCGCCGCCACTGCAGTACTGTACTACCAATCTACACAGTATTTCAAGTATCAATGCTAATATGCTTTTACAAGTAAAAGTAGTGATGAAAACCTGATAAAATAAAAACCATAATTGTCAGGGAATAATTTGCCCTGCATGTCCTTCTTCACCCGTTGACGCAAATTCCTAGCCTTGGACAGCCGCTATCTCCCATAAGGAGGGGCTGCCCTAGTATTTTGTTGTTGTTACCAGTTTATGACCGGAAAACTCTCTGTCAGAGATAGTTATTGTTATGGCACACCTGGAACACATCCTTCTCTGGGTGTAGATGACCCCGAGCCATACAGTAAGTGACAACAACTGTGATTCAGTGTCCTCAGCTGTTTAGTCTATCTATTGAAGAATGTTGATTACCCTCAGCAAACTAGTTAACACCTCCTACCAGAGGAAGGTTTTTTCAGAATTGATTTGGCATCTCTACCGTCAACTCGTGGCTCATGACATGTCTTGTGAATTCTCCGGCCGAAGCTCCAAATAAACTGTCAGTGTTTGCCATCAAAGCTCCAGCTCCCCTCTTGTCTCTCTGAGTCCTGTTTACAATTGCTTCAGAAGTTTCCTCCACAATAATAATAATATAATAAGATAAAGTTACATAAACATAAACTCCATTCTACATCACAAGTATTTTTACTTTTGATACTTGAACTACATCTAATACTTATTTACCTTATAATATTCTGAAATGGAATCATGGAAAAAAATCAGGACGTTTTACTCGTAGTGGAGTCTTCTAACTAATGTTTTGCTTAAGTAAAGGATCTGAATACTTCTTCCATGCAGTATCATTCTCAGTAAAGCTCCCAACCAGGGGTACAGGGACCCTAAGGATACTTGAGGGGACTGTAGGGGGTACGAAGAGAGATTAGGGATTGCAATATTATTTCCACACAACAAACTTGTTTAATCAATGTTCATAATCCTGGTGTCCTGCCCCCAGAACTACCAACGCTTAAGAAAGACAAGCAAGCTCAAGTGTCTCAATAAAAGGTGTCGAAACTGCTAGAAGGGAGTCTTAATATTATTATTTCACTCACAACAAATGTAAATGTGAAGTTTAAATGCATTTGTATGAAGGGTGAGTTATACAAGTGGGTTTCATCTAAGGAGCAGCTGGGTTTAATACAATTACAAAGGGTTGAATATAAGAAAAATGTAGGCGAATCATCACAGTGAGGGGGTTCTTATAGAATGGAGACCAGCTCAAGGGGGACACGAGACAAAAAAGGTTGGGAACCACTGCTATAACCCATAGTTACCGCTAGAGGTCGCACACCGTCCACAGGCAGTAGGGTCTTTATTTGGGTCAATATCACTCCGCAATCATGAGGTCCGGCTCGGTCTGCATCCACAGGTGGCTCTGCCACCATGGCATTGTGTTTTTGAAATAAAATGAATCACTGCCCTTGATGATTTATAAGATAAGATTTACTTTATTGATACCACATTTGAAGCTTTTTTCCGTTACACCAGCAAACCAAGGCATTGAACATGAGGTGTAAAGATAAACACAAAATAGAAACATGTCAAATTAGAAAATGAAACAGAAATAGCTTACAAATATATTCATATTGTAGACAGTAAAAGATCAAATCTGTCAAAAAAACACAATGAAGGGCCAAATTGCAACTAACAAAATGTAAAAGTAGGATATTATTACACTAAGTGTGCCAGGAATAGCATATTCAATTAAATATACATCACATTTCGAAAAATAGACTGTCACAATTTGTTTTAGTGTTTGTCGAAAAGTATTTCGAAAACATTTTCTGTGGACGTTTCTGCTATTCTCTCTTTCTTTTAAGCATTTTAAGCACTTTGCATGCTGTCCCAATCCTTTTGGTAATTTATTGGACTGTAAGAAACATTTTACATTTTCCTAGTTAAGCGTAGCCTACTATACTGGATACAATTATGCCATCATGAATATTATGTGTGGCAGTGTGTGCGCGCGGTGCTCGGTCAGAAGAGTTCCCGCTGCAGCGCCACAACACCCTCCCTCTCCCAGGAACAACACAGGAGGATGCTTCATGAGCGGATCTCACAGCTGAAATCTCTTCAGGGTCGATAGACACGGGACCGAGGAGGGTTAAAAAGAGCGACATGTTGCCTGGACACCACACGGAGGAGCGGAAGAGGACGAATCTCCAGTGAAGCTCCAAACACTGTCGGCGTTCCGCGGGGGGACACACGGGGACCAGGAGCACAAAGTGTGGGGGAAATGTTCAAAGTTCCGCCGTGTGAACGCCCTCAAAGCGTCGTCCCGTAACACCTGCAGAACATGGGCATGAATTGAACGAAGCATGCATGTCGTTTGGGATATATCTGTGATTCTGCAAACATTCATCATCTGCACGTCATCAGGTAGGTGCCGAGATGGAGCTATGAGTATCAAATCAACTGAACAAAAATAAGAGAATGTCAGATAGTTAAATTGTGTATGGACAAAAATGAATTAAAAGTAACATTTTCATTTTAAAGGTAGGCCTAATTTATTATGTAAAATCCACTTTTTCATGTCTTTTATACATCAGCATGTGTCCCCTCTGTGTAAAGAGATTCTGAAAGTTTCAGGAAAAAAGATTCTCTCTCTTTTTGTCCTGATCCATTTATATAAAAACCTATCTGAAAATGAGCTGATCAGATTTTGGCCACTTGATGATGTCATAATGTTTGTGGGGGTTGTGTAACAATCACCAACCAAGGTACCCCCCCCCCCCCCCACACCTTATCACCTGAACCTCCTCCTAGAGCACCATTGTGTTATTTTTAACCAAATCTCATTCAGAGGGGCTTGGGGAGGGGCTCCTTGTTTTCATCTAGAGTAACAGACAGAGAATCAGCACTTTGGAAACAGGGCTGAAACAGAGGGGATTATGGGATGCTACAATGATCTGTTTGGTGTTTCAGCCAATCAGAGATACATGTTTTGTATCTGAGACCAATAATATATTGATGAAAAACAGTATAATAGGGGACTTTTAATGTAAATGTTACTGTGCTATATTGATTCAGATATTTAGAATTTAGTTTGCTGAATTTAGCTTACTGTACAATCATCTTAAATACCAACACAGAATCAGAGAATCAGAATCCCTTTATTCATCCCACAGAGGGGAAATGTACAATAACAGCAAAGAGCCAAAGACAGCTTAATATGTTAATACATCACTCAAGAAGCATGCATTAAAAAGAAAGAAAGATACACATCTAGAAATTACACAATTTAAAAGATACACATCCAGTTTAGTGATATAGCAGCCAGGTGAAAGTATACAACTGGTAGTATACATTTCACAGCTATTGCCAATAATGTAACTTGTTACACAAAGTGGGTGGCTTACAGTATTAACATTAGTGTCAACAGGCTGTTTGCACTTACAGTAGCACATATGTCACACTGGAATATTATACATAACCTTTGAAATGACTGAATTTGGAGTTTGGTTGGGAGGCTTACTTTGAAAATGTATTCCGTTACAATTAATAACGGGGCGGTGGTGGCGAAGTCGATAGGGAATTGGCAACTGGAAGGTCACCAGTTCAAGTCCCGTCAAGACCAAGTGCTACCGAGGTGTCCCTGAGCAAGGCACCGTTCCCCACACTGCTCCCCGGACGCCGTTCAAAATGGCAGCACACTGCTCCTAACACTAGGATGGGTCAAATGCAGAGAAACAATTTCCCCACAAGGGATTAATAAAAGTATATATTAATCATCTTAATAACTACCTGTTAAAAGATCTAATCAGTAACCCAGCATTACATCATGTAATCTGATTATTTTATGTTAGATTTGGATTAGCTATATATCAAATGCAATCCAAATTGAGTATACATTTGTTGAACAAATTAGGTGTTCACCTACTGCATTTAAAAAAATTAGATATTTAAAGAAAGAAGAATGAAATAAGCCTAAATGAAAACCAAAAAGCTAATTCAGACAGTATACCTATCAAATATAACTAAGCAAATTAACAAAGCATTACCAGTAAATACTTCTCTAATTTTGATGTGGATTAATTGGACTCCATTATATTGACAGCCATAAAGTACTGCTCGCACTGAGTGGTGCAGGAATGAGTCCTAAAACCCAACAATGAGTTTGCATTTTACCACTTCCTGTTCCGTCTCACAGTCAATGTTTTTTTTTAACTTGTTTTGGTTAAATAAATAAGGTCTGTATCCAACACAACCTTAAAATCATTTTACGTTTTGTTCTACAATATAACATATGTCAGTAAATAAAACTTGTGAATGTCAAAATCTTTTAAGTGTCTTAAAAACGGCGGTTGCTAACATTTGAGTAAATGAGAATATTAAACGTCATCAAACATTAGCCACCTTTAGCTTAGCGGTGGTAACGTGCACCCATGCGACCGCAATGTGGTTTGTTTATCAGAATCAGAATCCGAATACCTTTTATTAGTTCCACGGAGGGGAAATGTGCGTAGTTACAGCAAGAAAAAAGAGCCACAGACAGCTTAATGTTACATACACTGAACACAAATATTAGCGCAACACTTTTGTTTTTGCTCCCATTTTTCATGAGATGAACTCAAAGATCTAAAACCTTTTCTATACACACAAAATAACCATTTCTCTCAAATATTGTTCACAAATCTGAAAAAATCTGAGATAGTGAGCACTTCTCCTTTGCCGAGATAATCCATCCCACCTCACAGGTGTGGTATATCCAGATGCTGATTAGACAGCATGATTATTGCACAGGTGTGCCTTAGGCTGGCCACAATAAAAGGCCACTCTGAAACGTGCATTTTTGCTTTATTGGGGGGGTCTGGGGGGGTCCGAAAACCAGTCAGTATCTGGTGTGAGGGGTAGGATTAGGGGTAGGGTTAGGGTTAGGGGTAGGGTAATCTTGTGAATTGAGTGGCCCATGGTGGTGGTCGGGTTATGGTATGGGCAGGCGTATGTTATGGACGACGAACACAGGCCACTCGATTCACAACATTACCCTAACCCTAACCCTAATACTGACTGGTTTTCGGACCCCCCCAATAAAGCAAAAAAGCACGTTTCAGAGTGGCCTTTTATTGTGGCCAGCCTAAGGCACACCTGTGCAATAATCATGCTGTCTAATCAGCATCTTGATATGCCACAACTGTGAGGTGGGATGGATTATCTCGGCAAAGGAGAAGTGCTCACTATCACAGATTTTTTCAGATTTGTGAACAATATTTGAGAGAAATGGTTATTTTGTGTATATAGAAAATGTTTTAGATCTTTGAGTTCACCTCATGAAAAATGGGAGCAAAAACAAAAGTGTTGCATTTATATTTTTGTTCAGCGCATATGGTTGGTATTTAGCAGCAAGGGGTGATATAGTCTGTGTTGTGTTGTGGTGTGTGTAGGGGGGGGGGGTCTACTAGGGGCTGTGCTGGTTATATAGTCTGACTGCTGCAGAAAGGAAGGACCTGCGGTATCTCTCCGTGAGACAGCGGGGGTGCAGCAGCTTGTCGCTGAAGGTGCTGCACAGTGAGGACAGAGTGTCCTGGAGGGGGTGGGACACATTGTCCAGCAGGGAGGACAGCTTGGTTGCCATTCTCCTGTCTCCCACCCCCTCCACAGTGTCCAGAGGACTCCCCATTACAGAGCTGGCCTTCCTTACCAGTCTGTTCAGTCTCTTCCTGTCAGCAGCCGAGATGCTGCTGCCCCAGCAGGCCACACCATAGAAAATGGCTGATGTCATAACAGAGTCAAAGAAGGTCTGAAGGAGTGCCCCCTGCACCCCGAAAGACCTCAGTCTCCTCAGCAGAAAGAGTCTGCTCTGTCCCTTCTTGTACAGAGCAGCAGAATTGTCAGTCCAGACCAGTTTATTGTTCAGATGAAGTAGTGAGGTAGTCCAGGATCCAGGAGGTGAGGTGGTGATCCACCCCAGAGAGCTGCAGCTTGTCCCCCAGGAGCGGGGGCTGGATGGTAGTGCTGCTTGATTATGGCAAAAATCATAATCACGATTATTTTGGTCAATAATTTATATCACGATTATTAAATTCCTCGGTAAAATAAGTATTTGGTCACCTACAAACAAACAATATTTCTGGCTCTCACAGACCTGTAACTTCTTCTTTAAGAGCCTCCTCTGTCCTCCACTTGTTAACTGTATTAATGGCACCTGTTTGAACTCGTTATCAGTATAAAAGACACCTGTCCACAACCTCAAACAGTCACACTCCAAACTCCACTATGGCCAAGACCAAAGAGCTGTCAAAGGACACCAGAAACAAAATTGTAGACCTGCACCAGGCTGGGAAGACTGAATCTGCAATAGCTAAGCAGCTTGGTGTGAAGAAATCAACTGTGGGAGTAATTATTAGAAAATGGAAGACATACAAGACCACTGATAATCTCCCTCGATCTGGGGCTCCACGCAAGATCTCACCCCGTGGGGTCAAAATGATCACAACAACGGTGAGCAAAACTCCCAGAACCACACGGGGGGACCTAGTCAATGACCTGCAGAGAGCTGGGACCAAAGTAACAAAGGCTACCATCAGTAACACACTACGCCGCCAGGGACTCAAATCCTGCAGTGCCAGACGTGTCCCCCTGCTTAAGCCAGTACATGTCCAGGCCCGTCTGAAGTTTGCTAGAGAGCATTTAGATGATCCAGAAGAGAATTGGGAGAATGTCATATGGTCAGATGAAACCAAAATAGAACTTTTTGGAGGAGAAAGAATGCTGAGTTGCATCCAAAGAACACCATACCTACTAGGGCTGAACGATATACTGTGTCATGGCGATAACCGCGATATGCGCATGCGCGATATTCACACCGCAGGGACGTGCGGTTTTATTCATTTAAAAAAAAAAAAAAATGCTAACGCACTTTAGCACAGAATTCAAAATAAAGATACCCTTATTACTTATCGAAACTGCACATACAATATATCCGATTAAAGCTGAGACTCCACAGATTTTAAGTACTCTTTAAGTATAGTATCTAAGCGATCCGATCTCGCGACAGGGGAAGCAAACACAGACATCACAACACGTACCTTTACGGGGATTTTACGGAAGATCGTCTCACCGTAGCTGTCAATCTGATCAAAAGACGCGTTCAATGGCATTAAAACGAGAAACAACGTGGCTGAATCGGTTGATCCATAGGTTAATAATGTATCTGTGGCTTTGAAGCAATTGTTTATAATCCATAATTCCATTTTTATGTAAAAATCGGAGCACAAAAGTTAGCTGCTAATGGTAGCCACCAGAGTGTATGCAGCTTCCGGTTTTGGCTACGCGTCACTCTCACTCCTTATTTGGTAATGTGTGTGTGTTAAGGCCCTGACACACCAACCCGATTTTGGGAGTCAGAGGCCGTCAGAGGCTGTCGGGCATTCGCGGCGCCGTAGTCAGGTTGGTGTGTCCCGCACCGTCGACCGTGACACGCCTTATTTGGACTGCCAGACCCGATGCATGGCCGATTCAACATGTTGAATCGGCCATGCATCGGGTCTGGCAGTCGGACCAAATAATCACTCTGATTGGCTGTTCAGCTAGCAAATCAGTGCATGAGAAGCGAAGCGGAAGTGAGGGACGTAAACAAACGATTTAAGAAGGCACACACAGACTGCTATTCATTTTCATCTCATCATGGCGATCTGGAATGATGCAAACGAAGACCTGCTCATCACCTTGATCCAGGAGAGGCCAGCTCTGTATGATATTACGGAGAATAGATACTCTTCTTCTTCTCTGTCTTCCGGTTGTTGCCTCTTTTGAATGACGAATACACACTACCGCCGCCTGCTGGTAAGGAGAGTTATTGCCACTCACGCACTGAAGTCGGTGCGGTGTGTTCCCGTGCGACACATGGCCAAAACGCAGGAGAACACGGCCAGGCAACAGCCGACTTCAGCGTCGGCTAGTCCTCTGGTGACTGCTTGGTGTGTCAGGGCCTTTAGACTGCCGCATAGCCAAGACCGGTGTCAGTACCAGATGTGTTCGGGGTACCAGATGTGTTCGGGTGTATTTCCGTCGCTCCCGTCATCCATCATATCCGTCGACTCACCTCCCTCTGCTCCCAGCGCTCTGCTGCCACACACCGGCCGTCTGCGGAACTGCAGCCGGAGGAACTCGGTACAGCTTGTTATGTGTGTGTACTTGTGCACATAAATAATGTTTCTAATTATTTACAATTAAAAAAATATATATTCTGCGTTACTTTAGCCAACACTTTTATAAGGCCACGAGATTAGATAATTACGAAATGTGTAGATAGAATACATATCTTTCAGGTTGTTATTTTGTCATTGTTTAATGTTTTATTTATCTTTTAGTATTTTTATATAGTATCTGAACTTTGGAGAGGAGTTGGGAGACACACGACACATCAAATCACATCTACAGATCAAGACGAAGCGAATGGAAGTACAACAGAACAACATATTTAACCACATGTACAGGTGCCAACAGCATCTGATTGTGTAGCATCCAACCAAGCTTTAAAAACATGTAGTGGTACTAGCTTCGTAATTTTCCATTCTTTTTGCAGACTGTTCCAAGTTAGTGGAGCTGCACATCTGAAAGCTTTCTTCCCTAAGACAGTCCTAGCACTTGGCACATTTAATAAAACCACAGCATGCGATCTCCGGCAATAAGTACTTTCAATTCGCAGAGAGATCAGGGAGCAGATGATCAGTGGGGCCTTGTTTTTACTGAATGATGTGTTTTTTATGGGGAATTCAAATATGAGCTTATTATTAGGATTTTCGGAGACTTTGCACACGTTTTCACAAACATGTTCACGCTAGGAGTACTTCCAGTCGCTTCGTCTTGATCTGTAGATGTGATTTGATGTGTCGTGTGTCTCCCAACTCCTCTCCAAAGTTCAGATACTATATAAAAAGTACTATATAAATAAAAATAAAACATTAAACAATGACAAAATAACAACCTGAAAGATATGTATTCTATCTACACATTTCGTAATTATCTAATCTAGTGGCCTTATAAAAGTGTTGGCTGAAGTAACGCAGAATATATATATTTTTTAATTGTAAATAATTAGAAACATTATTTATGTGCACAAGTACACACACATAACAAGCTGTCCCGAGTTCCTCCGGCTGCAGTTCCGCAGACGGCCGGTGTGTGGCAGCAGAGCGCTGGGAGCAGAGGGAGGTGAGTAGACGGATATGACGGATGACGGGTGCGACGGAAATACACCCGAACATATCTGGTACCCCGAACACATCTGGTACCTACACCGGAAGCAGCAGCCACTCTGGTGGCTACCATTAGCAGCTAACTTTTGTGCTCCGATTTTTACATAAAAATGGAATTATGGATTATAAACAATTGCTTCAAAGCCACAGATACATTATTAACCTATGGATCAACCGATTCAGCCGCATTTTTTGTCGTTTTAATGCCATTGAACACGTCTTTTGATCAGATTGACATCTACGGTGAGACGATCTCCCCTAGAAGCTCCGTAAAGGTACGTGTTGTGATGTCTGTGTTTGCTTCCCCTGTCGCGAGTTCGGATGACTCAGTGATGATATATATACCTAAATAATCTGTGGAACCTCAGCTTTAATCGGATATCTTGTATGTGCAGCTACGATAAGTAATAAGGGTACTTTTATCTTGAGTTCTGTGCCAAAGTCCGTTAGCATTTTTCGCTCAGGGGTCATTTAAATGCTTCTTACGAGACTTGTGTTTTGTTTTGGTAAAAATTGTTTGCATGGAGGAATGGGCCAAAATACCAGCAACAGTGTGTGAAAACCTTGTGAAGACTTACAGAAAATGTTTGACCTCTGTCATTGCCAACAAAGGGTATATAACAAAGTATTTAGATGAACTTTTGTTATTGACCAAATACTTATTTTCCACCATCATTTGCAAATAAATTCTTTAAAAACACAATGTGATTTTCTGGATTTTTTTTCTCATTTTGTCTCTCATAGTTGAGGTATACCTAGGATGAAAATTACAGGCCTCTCTCATCTTTTTAAGTGGGAGAACTTGCACAATTGGTGGCTGACTAAATACTTTTTTGCCAGTATATGATAAATACAAATAAATTAGACTAAAATAAATTAGATCAAATATGTTGCAGTGCACTGTCACAACCTAGCAAAGCAAAATAATCGTTTCTTTCGATTATGTTGTTTTCGTAATTGTGGCAGGCCAAAATCGTAATTGCGATTCAAATACGATTAATTGCACAGCCCTACTGGATGGTGTTGAAGGCACTGGAGAAATCAAAGAACATGATACTCACAGAGCCCCCAGCTTTCTCCAGGTGGGAGAGGGACCTCTGCAGCAGGTAGATGATGTCGTCATCCAACCCGATGGCAGGCTGGTAGGCGAACTGCAGCGGGTCCATTGATGGTTTATAGCCTAGCGTTAGCTTTTTATTTCTGGAGATTGCATTTACACTTCAAAAATCATAAAGTGATATGTAGAGATTATTCTGCTAAACATAACATATAAGTATCATAAACATGTGTTTGCCACAGATATTATTTCCCCTGATATTCGACTATCCAATTAATTTATACCATTGCTTTTTGTCAAGGGAGCCCTAGTGATGCTAACTTCTGGGTTGGCCTACAAAAATAAGTCATAATGTTTTTTGTTTTATTTTCCTCATTTAAACACAAATGTGGTCAAATTTCCATCAAGAGCTAAATGCTAGATTAGCTTTGGTTTCAGTCATACACATATTATCTGTTACTCCCTAACCCTGCTCAGGACTCAACACTTGAATCTGTAGCCTCTTGTGCACGTGCTTGACTTTATACATGTGAAAGAAGTAGCAACATTCAGCTCACACACAGGGTAATGAATGTCACTGCCAGTGTGTCAGAGAGCTCATACACCATGTGTCACTGAGGCAACCATCCTTTGAGTCACACACACAGTGGGTCACACAATGGTCACACAACATAAAAAAATAGTTTTTCGGGGTTTGGGTGTTTTGTTTGATTTTAAATAAACAAAGTCTTGGCTTTCAGAATATGAAACCTTTATTTCCAAAATCACACGATAAATACATTTTTGAAGCTTGTAAAGGGACGATGACAGCTCTCACTTGCCACTGCTGTTCCACAGCGCCGTCCCCCTCCCTCCGGCTGAAATTATGAATATAAGGCGTATAGTAGGGGTGTAACGGTACACGTACCCGTACCGAAATTATTCGGTACGGGCCCTTCGGTTCGGTACACGTGTGTACCGAAGTGTACCGAACGAATATAACGTTAAACGTAAAAAATTGAGAACGTGAACAACTTCTTGGAAGTAATCTCAGGTGCTGCGTCGCAGCATTCAGAGTAATTTGCTCCCATTGTGTTCAGCGCGTCATAGAGCGAGCAAGTCATTTCATTGGACGAGCTGGTCAGAGGGATGCGTTCAAATGTAGTCAGTAATTTGAGGAACTGTCGAAATGGCGAACGCAGATAAAGTTGAGCTCGAAAATCCTCCAGCATCATTGAAGTCTCCGGTTTGGGAACATTTTGGTTTCGCAGTTACGTACAAGGATGACGGACAAAGACAGGTGGACCGAACCAAAGCTGTTTGTCGGCATTGTTCAACTAACACTAACATTGGTTACGCGGCTGGCAATACATCAGACTTGCACATGCACTCATTTGAAAAGGCATCACCCGAACGTGAATATCACCGGTACCAAAAGACTGAAGTGCAAACCCAACTCCCACTAGCATTTAAGCCTCCACCGCTCGCAGAGAGTTCAGACCGAGCCAAAGCTATTACAAATGCCAAATATCCCTATGTTGCCATGTTAGCAAAGCGCTACCTGGCTGTATCTGCTACCTCTGTCCCTAGCGAGAGGGTTTTCTCCACGGCAGGAGACATTGTTAGTGCCAGCTGATCTGTCCTTTCGGCAAGCAATGTGGACAAGTTCATCTTTCTTTAAAAAAACATGAAAATACAATGACAAGCAAGTCATTATGTCTAACTGGCTGCTTAAGAACTAGTACAGTACAAATACAGATTATTTTAGTTCATCGAAAAGCTGCACCTTAATGTTTATTTTATTATATATATTTATTTGAGTGAATATTCATAGTTTAATAATAATGAAAAACCCAAAACTAATATTTTATGTTTTGTGAGTACTAGTACAGTAAAGTTCAAATACAGATTATTTCAGTTAATCGAAATGCTGCACCTTAATGTTTATTTTATATTTATTTGAGTGAATACATTATTCACAGTTTAATAATAATTTTTAAAAAATATGTTATGTTTTGTGATAATTTTTTCTGCTGTACCGAAAACGTACCGAACCGAACCGTGACCTAAAAACCGAGGTACGTACCGAACCGAAATGTTTGTGAACCGTTACACCCCTAGCGTATAGTAATCATAGATAACACGGCAGGGTCCGTTACAGTTTGTTCTTATCTGATTTCAATTAAACAAAGTCTTGGCTTTCAGAATATTAAACTTGTTTCGGAAAATTCAGATGATAAATACAACTTTGAAGCTTGAAACGGCATAATTACAAGCGGAGAACGGAGTAACTTGACGTCACAGCAGGCATAACAACAGCCGCAGGGCTCGACATTAAGTATTTAGCTCGGGCAATGAAGCCTCACCTGCTGGTTGCCCGATCGGGCAATCTATTATGCCAGTGTCATGCAGCTCGCGGAACCACGGATCCACGGATCGCGGATCGACAGTAAAACTAAACATATCTATAACTAGTTACGGTAGTTTGAGAGGTAATTAAAATAGTTACGTGTGATATTCTAACCTGAAGTGTGTGTTTTGTCCGCTGACCGCTGCATGTGATCATGCAGAGCTGCGTGTCGACTCGTCAGCAGCAGCTGATCTCTCTCTCCAGTCAGATTAGACTTCACTCGCGTTTATGTCCATATCGATCAGATCCAGCTCGTTCTAGCTAATGATATGACTACCTGCTTATTAAAAGACACCTAAACAATAAGTGTCGCTATGCAACTGGGTGAGGCCACAAAGTATAGTGCAGCATTATGCATTTGTTTATATGCCCACCGGAACCCCGAGGCATTACCAACAGATCAACGCACAATCAACCCATACAGGACATCTCTTTCTCCACATTAAGTGTTAGACATTAGAATTGACTATTCTTGTCTGTCACATACTCTTCTTGTCTGTCACATAAGTGGCGCAACTGAAGCGCTAAAGGGAAATTATTTTGACCGAAGAGATTTAGATTTGCCGGCTATCGGGAACTCTGACGTCGCCATTTTGTGTGCTTCGCGGATGCGCTCGGCTCCTCTCGACTGCTGCTCGGGTCTGCTAGGTCAGCTTCCGGATGAGGAGGCATTCGTTCGACCAATTTACAGTAGATAATAGGGATGTAACGATACCAAAAACTCACGGTACGATAATATAGAAATTCAATTTTTTTGTACTCACAAAATGTTTCTTTTTTACATAATAAATCTGATTTGTACAGCATTTTAGTAGGATAGCAGTATTTTAAAGTGTGAAAAACAAAGTGACAGTAACAGACTGAAACAAGAAAACCAGTGTTTGTGTACCTAGGCATTTGCCTTCATCAGATGGAAAGTGTCTTGACCAACAACTTAAGTGTTTCTTATAGCTATGCAGGGCATGCAAGCAAGCAAACAAGAACAGACAAACAAGTGAAATGAAGAATAAAATTGATATTTTACAATATAATATTGTGGTGGTTCATCTTATAATTCAGTCTAGAGAATGCACCAGACAGCATCTAAGACCTGCAAAAATCTAAATGTTCTAGGGGGAGGCCCCCCAAACCCTTCGTTGCCATTTCGTGCGCGCGCATTTTTCAGGGCAATCTCTATTGGGCTCAGGGCCATCTGTAAATTAGCTTAGATGGCGCACACACACACACACACACACACACACACACACACACACACACACACACACACACACACACACACACACACACACACACACACACACACACACACACACACACACACACACCCACACTCAGCCACCCACACACACACACACACACACACACACACACACACACACACACACACACACACACACACACACACACACACACACACACACACACACACACACACACACACACACACACACGAGCCCAGACCAGACCAGTAATCCAAACGAAAATATTTTCCCTCCGTAGTATTTTGATCATTTGCTAATAATCAATCAGATCGATGGATTCCAGAGAAGAGGACACTTTGAAGGCCTTTTTCTCAAAATGATGACTCGGTGACAGTCATTATATAACGTGACATATTTTGCTTAATATTTGGAGTACAAAAACAATCCTGATATCATTAGAAAGCTAGGAATCTCCTCTTGCCAACAGTGTATACAACTCAAAATGTGTCTTCGTGTCAATGCGACTGATTTCGATAGAGCAGGTCACATGTGAGGTCATATTTTAGCATAATGTGAAGTTAGCAGCTGTAACTTTTTTTTATTCTAATTTCATCTAATATTTAAATCGATCCATTACTCATCTGCTTTGACATCTTCTTGGGTGATTGGGAGCAACAATTACTTAATTAAAAAAAGTATTTGTACATCTATTTGTATTTAAAGTGGAAGACAACCAACAGCACTTTGCAATCTGGCACAGTTACCGATTTAAACAACAAAATATTGTGAATTCGAAACTAGTCTGCTTTCAATGAGCTAAAAACATGTTTCTGTTTCAGAAATGAACCTACTTACACCGCTACGCTTAACGGTTTTGCGTGATGATGTTTTAGTAGTCTTTACTTTACTTGTTTAGGACCCACTTCTCTTTATGACACATTAATGCTTTGAACGCACTTTAATCGCACTTATTTTTGCACAGCGGAACGTTTCTCACTGGATGAGTTTCAGGCGTACCGATTATACTGGAGCACCAACTAACGTTCATGACTTCAGCATGGGACTTCAAACAACAACAAACCACGGTGAACAATAGTCAAACATGAACGAACAAGCTGATGAGACCGCTTTGGTCGGCCCGTGGATGGGACATTTTGTTTTAAAAAACGGACGGATGGAAGCGTCGACAAGAGCACGGTTGTGTGCTCGACATTAGGGCTCGACATTAAGGACTGCCCGATGGCCCGGGGCCATCTAGTATTTAGCTCGGGCAATGAAGCCTCACCTGCTGCTTGCCCGATCGGGCAATCTATTATGCCAGTATCATACAGCTCGCGGATCCAGTAATGAGTGACCCGACAGTAAAACTAAACATATCTATAACTAGTTACGGTAGCTTGAGAGGTAATTAAAATAGCTACGTGTGATATTCTAACCTGAAGTGTGTGTTTTGTTCCGCTCACCGCTGCATGTGGTTATGCAGAGCTGCGTGTCGAGTCTCGACTCGTCAGCAGCAGCTGATCTCTCTCTCCCGTCAGATTAGACTTCACTCGCGTTTATGTCCATATCGATCAGATCCAGCTAGTTCTAGCTAATGATAGGACTACCTGCTTATTAAAAGACAACTACACAATAAGTGTCGCTATGCAACTGGGTGAGGCCACAAAGTATAGCGCAGCATTATGCATTTGTTTACATGCCCACCGGAACCCAGAGGCATTACCAACAGATCAACGCACAATCAACCCATCCAGGACATCTCTTTCTCCACATTAAGTGTTAGACATTAGAGTTGACTATTCTTGTCTGTCACATGCTCTTCTTGTCTGTCACATAAGTGGCGCAACTGAAGCGGTATTGCTCTAAAGGGAAATTATTTTGACCGAAGATATTTAGATTTGCCGGCTAACGGGAACTCTGACGTGTGCTTCGCGGATGCGCTCGGCTCCTCTCGACTGCTGCTCGGTCAGCTTCCGGATGAGGAGGCATTCGTTCGACCAACTTACAGTAGTTAACATTACAAACATTTTTAACAGGGGCCATAATAGTGTAAATAATGTTTGTTTTGGCAGTTATAACTGAATGTAATGTTTTCTACTTTTTTCCATCTGGGAAGGCATTTGCCTTCATCAGATGGAAAGTGTTTTGACCATCAAATTAAGTATTTCTTATAGCTATGCAGGGCATGCAGCGAGCAAACACAAACAAGAACAAACAAACAAGTGAAATGAAGAATACAATTGAAATTGTACAATATAATATTGTGGTGGTTCATCTTATAATTCAGTCTAGAGAATGCACCAGACAGCTTGGACTGTAGACCACTTGGAGTAAAATCCATGTGAAAATTGCTTCTCACTGTTCTCAGGTCAAATATGTATATTTGATTAAAAATGCGATTAATTTCGATTAATTAATTACAAAGCCTCTAATTAATTAGATTAATTTTTTTAATCGAGTCCCGGCTCTAATATATATATACAATATATTATGTGAAAGTTGTGAAAGACCTTATTTCAGGCATCTAACCAAAAAGTATTCCATAAAATCATTGACTTCTAAAAAATAAAAATCTGGTAAATCATAATTATGACTTACTATCTCTTTATATGACTTGAGATAGTAAGTCGAAACAATGAGATAGTAAGTCATAATAAAGAGATAGTCATGATAATGACTTACGGGATACATTTTTATTTTTTTGTGGCGCGAATGGGCTTCCTTATACGGACAAGGGAACATAATGCTGCCAAAACGCTAACTCATTTCCAGGTTTGCAACTAATTTCTGCAGCACTCTGTTGGTGTAAAACTAATTCCAGCATTAAGTTGTACCTGCCAGATCCCAGCGGCTCAGTTTGAACTATGCTGCTGCTGCAGTGTTAAATAGAGACGGAGCTCCAGCCTGAGGTCAGAGACACAAAGAACACATGGTGTGAAGTAACCACAGGCGGTTGGCCCACCAGTGCAGACCCACCACAGAGATTCACAAATCTCCATTTTGACCTACTTTGTAAGCTTATTTACAAGTTTATACAGTTTTATGAAAAAAGATCAACGGACCGTTTTTTAAAGTGAAGATTAAAAACCTACGGTAGAAATAGGCTAATATAGGGATTTCATGGTTTCATATGAACCTTTCCTATCCATCAGGATTGTCATGTTTCAGTGGTATATTTATATAAATACCAATGCTTTCTTAATGCAAGAGGGGGTGTATTATTAGGCAAGATAACAGTGGTAAAAGTTGGACTTTAGGACTTTTGCTTGTCTTTTTATTTATGAGTATGCCTCCAATAGCTTATGGCCAAGTGGTCCATTTCTGTATGTGGATGAAACCTGGGCTCCCATTTTTCTCCCTATTGTATCAAAACCTCTCTGTTATCTGCTCCTTCATTTCTCTGGAACCTTCCTAACCTTTGGTTCCCCCGCCTGTCCACCACTGGAGAACGTGCAAAACATAATTGTGGTCGTTTTCTAGCCAGGCTACCGTTGCTCGGCTTTGGTTCACTTGGGCACGATGGGATCAGAAACTGCACATTTAGTATTAGAGCATTTTTACAGCTGTCCCTGTCACCATGCACTAAAGCTGCCTTCACATGATACGCGATAGATGTTATAGATGTCATCTGATTTGTTGAAAGGTCGGCGGCAAACAAGGTGAAAGTTGTAATAATTTGACCTTTGAGCGCATCGCTAAAAGACAATTTCAAGCGGTGCCGAACGCAGCGGGTAGCTCTGTCCCCTAGTCAGCTGGTACCCCCCTCTCCACAGAAACATTGCTTTATTGAGCAGGGATTTTGACACACAATGCTACGAGCAAGTTTCAATATATGCTTATTTGGTATAGATTAAACCAATATTATATTTAAGTAACTAAAACCAGTGTGAGTGTGTTAACAAAAATGTAATTGGCAGCAATACAGCTAAGACCTTTTTTTTCTCAGAACTAAAACAATGATTAAAATCCACCTTTGGTCAGATCTAAAACATTTTTTAAATGTAATCCTCTTCTATAGTTCTTGGTTTATCTCCATCTATATTCTGTAACTTTATCCATGTCTTCCTTTCCTCTGCAGTTCAATGGGAGTCCCACACTGAGCATCTCCACTTTGAAAGGAAAATAAGAAAAAGAAACACTTCACTCACTACAGAGCGACTGCCTTATCTTGTTATTTTCCTCTCTCTTTCTCTCTCCGCAGCTCAGCCTATTACATCCAAGCTTGATGCGAATTGGTGGGCGTACAAGGACGTGGTGCAGGGCAGCTTTGTTCCAGGTAATAGACCATCTGCAACCTCATCCATTAGTCATATGAATTGTCTATGTGATCATTTTATGGCTTGTTTATTCTGTAGAAAGGCCATCTTTTGCACAGCGGTCTGTCCTGGGAGAGGCATCTTTCCTTAATTGCTCTCCCAGGCATTTATTTTATTTTAATCCAAATAAATTAGAGTTTATCCTTCTCCGCCGCAAAGGTCTAAAAACAGAGGCTGTTGTCTGCTGTACGGACTGTAACAACCCTGCAAGCACATTTGTGATGTTGGGCTGTATAATATTTGGTTTATTGATATACAACATGGTGTCATAAGCAGTGTTGGGACTAACGCGTTACTGTAACGCCGTTATTTTTGGCAGTAACTAGTACTCTAACGCATTACTTTTTAAATTCAGTAACTCAGTTACCGTTACTACATGGTGCGTTACTCCGTTAGTTCTTTTATATAGTCAACAGCCAGGTGAACAGAGATGAGAACTGTACTTAAGTACAGTACTTGAGTAAATGTACTTAAATACTTCCTGTGTCACATGCGGAGACGGGCTGTGGGCGTGTTTGTGTTGTTTACTAACAAGACTATCATGGCGGCGGCGGAGCTCAAGTCTAGTTTCTCCACCTGGAGATATTCTCACTATTTCACTTTTGTCGAGCACAAAGAAAAGAACGTTTTAGTTACATGTAAGTTGTGTCCTGGCGTGTCAAAGAGCCTATCTACTGCCCAAACCAGTCATTCAAATCTCTTAACACATCTGCAAAAACAACATGCTGGGACGAAGCTAGTAGCTAAGACCACAGAGACTCAGCCGACGCCACTCCACCTCCACCTGCACCTAAGCAACAGCGGCTGGATTTTAACCGAGGGACTGCTAGCCAGGGAAAAGTCCATAAAGCCATTGCACGGTATGTTGTAGAACACACGCAGGCTATTGCTACAGTGGAGTCACCCGCTTTCAGGGAGCTAGTTAGCATGATAGCATGTCCGGGCGGCACACGGCATATGGGACTGAAAACTTTTCAGATTGATTGCTGAAAATAGTTTGTTTGTCTTCAGTGTCAGTCTGACAGTTTATTATTTGTCTATTGTTACTGCCAATAGAGTGTAGTTCTTGTTTAATTGTAACACTGCCAAAATAGTGTAGTTGTTGTTAATGTTTACACTGTGGTGATTGACATTATTCACCCACGGATCTATGGGTTGGGGTATTGTTCTGCACGGACATTTTAGTGAACCGGACTTCCTGTTTCCGCCGGTTTTCGCTTCCCGGGAAAGAAGTTGTGTACAATGGTTTTCTGATGCTAAATACAAGTCTAGCTTGTACCTTTGATACCCCGCCTCCGACTCCCATCTCTCGGCACAACAACACTGCCAAAAGAGTGTAGTTGTCTTTCAAATCAAATCAAGTTTTATTTATATAGCACATTTATAAACGATTTTTGGTGGAGCCAAAGTGCTGTACATATAATAAAAATAGGCTACAGTAGAGACACTTTACAGCTAATACAACAGCACAGATTGTTTTAGTTTTTATTTCATATTGCACTACTTAGAACTTGATTGTTGAGGCTACAATAAAGATGCCTGCTTTATTGTTATTGCACATATTACAGGTACTGAGACAACGAAATGCAGTTTAGCTTCTAACGGTGCAACAAGCAGTAAAGTGAAAAGTAATGTACACAATCTACAGAATAAAATATAGAATGAATTGAATGATAAATAAACAGTGAGGGGTATGAATACACTAGCAGCCTGTGAGCAGTATTAACAGTGTGTATGAATATGCTAAGATATATAAAGTATGAAAACGGTAAGCAGTGCAAGTATAGTATAAAATATATAGATATTAATTTCATGATAAACATTGTGGAACAATGATGAAAAATGTGAATGGAAGTGGCGACGTAAAACTGACACAAAACAACAACAAACAAAAATCTTTTGAGAAGCCCCCACCCCCCATGTTGCCTGTGCTGTATGCTGCAAACTCTTTGTTTCAAACTAATTGGCCATCGGAATGTGTGGAGTAAGTCTCCAAAGCACATTCCACAGCTCTCCCCCCCCCCTCCTGTGATCTCCCAACCCCCAGTCTGTAGGTTTGTGTTTGCATATTTCAGTGTTAATTTTGGCAGCTGTTTTTGATTTAGTCTTACGGAGCGTCCACACTACAGCTCCAAAAATAGCTTGGAGCTGGGCGTGTCTGGAGCTTGGGGATTTTATTCAAGCAACACGGCCAACAACCAATCACATGAATCTCCCGCCCCCGACATACAAAGCAAAAACCCCCGGGGATTTTATGCGAGCAATATATATATAAACTCCCCAAACAGGCGAAAACCTACCAGTTTCCCCCACTGTCTCTGCCACCTCCCTCCATGCTGGTTCCTCCGGTTTGTGTCCCGGTAGGTGAAGAGGGTCTGGTCATACAAAACCGGGTGATTGCTACGGCGATAGTTAGTTTCTCCTCCGACTTTTTTTGAAATATAGAAATGAACGGCGGGATATCTCTCCCAGCTTAGACGCGGTTTGATTGGCTAGCGCTTCAGCTGTCAGATTTTGGGAAACGGGATTTGATTGGCTGGCGCTGGCTACTCCGGCGTCCAGGCGACCAGAAGTAGAACAATGTTCAACTTCTGGTCGCCTGAGACGCCTCGCTCTGCTACCCACAATTCAGTTCGGCGAAAAAGCGCGGCTACGTGACGTCACCCCATTGAAAGTGAATGGGCAGCTTGGAGCAGCTTGGAGCTTTCGACGCTGTAGTGTAGACGGGCCGTGAGTCTTTAGACGAAAATGTTTATTAGTTTTAGTCACATTTTAGTCATTCCTATCCTTCGTAGTTTTAGTCTAGTTTTAGTCGACGAAAACTCAAAACGTGTTAGTCTAGTTTTAGTCGACGAAAACTCAAAACGTTTTAGTCAACTTTTAGTCGATGGAAAATTACTTTTTAGTCAAAATGTGTCTCTATACTCTCTGAACGCTCCGTCCCCGGCATATCTCTGTGTCCGCTGCAGCATGTCTGTTAGGCCCCGCCCCCGCACACAGAGACACAGGGAGATCGCTCTTCTGGAGTGAAGAGAGCGGAAATAATGATATTGCAAGTTAGAAACGTAAGATGCATTTTGACAGACAAGATGGACACTTGGGGGAAAATATGCTGCATTTTGAATGTCCGATAGTCCACCATTAACACCTTAGTCCCGTCTCGTCTCGTCAACGAAAACTAAATATACATTTCGTCATAGTTTTCGTTATCAAGAATCTATTTTTAGCTCGTTTTTAGCTAGTGTTGACGAACATTTTTCGTCATAGTTTTCGTTGACGAAATTAACACTGGCATATTTAAACTGTCGCACTTTCTGTTGTTTCTATCGCGCATTGCCGGTACGAAAGGGTCTGTGCCGGAAATATCAAACATTTAATAAAAGTGAAAAACAATGAACAAGACTTAACGTATTCATCATAATTAATTATATTTATTCCGTTTGGATGTAGGATTTTTGACTTTGTTTAGAGCAGTGATCTTCTCTGCAGCAGAGAGCTAAGCGCTGTCAGACCGGACCTAACCCTGAAAAGTATTATCATCTGAAATTAATCATTATGTTATTAATATTAAATACATATAAGTATTTTTACAACTTGTATTTAGAAATACTCTGTTGTAATTATTGATGCATAAATGTGTTCATCCATTCAATGTGGCATCTGCTATAATGGGGTTAATGTATGATATTACTTAATAATACAATACATTATAATATTGATATGATAATTATATTTTAGTTTTATTCATTTCTTATTACATAGTTTCTCATTATTATTATTTTTATCGCTCATCTTATTTTTGATTTTATTAATCTGTGTGAATCTGTGCTATCCTGTTTTTCACTCTTACTCTGTTGCTGTTTGAACTACTGAATTTCCCCACAGGGATTAATAAAGGTCCATCTTATCTTATCTTATCTTATCTTAATGTATACTGTAAGTTGATTTACTTCAATCTACTGTACTGTGTAAAAACACCCCAACAATATTACAAAAAATATACTGCATAAAGCAAACTATATACTTTATTTGATCTAAAACTGATGTTTTTTCATTATAGTAGCCTGTGAAAACCATAACAAATAAGTGATTAAATGCTACAGTATTCAACAAACACAACTGCAGAGCTGCAAACATTGCAAACAGACTAAGTTCTACAACACCCAGTTGTCTTTGTGTATTTGTGAATGAAGCGCCATCTCATGGTTAAATCCTGTAATTGAACAAATGGGGACATTTGGTAACGCCCTCTAGCAATTTGGCAACACCCCAGCCACTGGGATCCGCTGGGCTTTTGACTGGGACACACCCATGTGAGTCCTATCTGGAGTGCTACATCTGTATGTGGGTTTGGAGATAATGGAGATGACCCTTCCATCCACCCTTTTACTGTCACAAGAATTTACCTCAGCCAAAGTAATGTTTGGCGACTGGAAAAAGCACTATGTAAATGCAGTACATTTTTTACAGTTTTTTTTACCATTTACCGTTTTCTGATAACAGCGACTCTGTGGCTCTCCCTATACAGAGAGGGACAGAGAAAATGTATTTAAAGTTACTTTTAAATCAAATGAGTTTAATTTTAAGTTTTAATTTCATGCTAGAGCAAGTGTCTTTCTATTTAAATGGGATGTATCTTTTTAGAATAGGACCGAAATGTTTCCCAATGAAAGCTAGTGTGTGTGTGTGGATATTAAGGACAGGCTTTCCAGGATATTTGGGAATGGCAAAAGGCTTGTCACATCAGTGAGCTCAGCCTGACTTTGACTAAAGCTTCTCAATTTACTCTCACATTACACCAGTTTTGGGGAATGAAGCGGAAATACTGTCAGCAAAAAAAAGCAAACTGGAATTGTATTCAGGTTATTGTCGTCTTTGGCTTACATCCCTGAGATCGCCCTTTCAGCCATGAGTACACTCAGGTGATTTGCTGAGATAAAATGGACAAAGTTCTTGGTCCCATTAAAAGGAAAGTGGTGGGAGATGGGTGAAGGAGAGATGAAGAAGGAACAGAAATCATTATTCCATCTTATTTATACCTCAACAGTGTTGCAGAAAGGAGATAAAGATGGCTGATTGGAAAGAGTCTGGTAAAGGCTTCTGTGGTTTGCCTTTCAGCTGTTACTTTGGCAAGGTAAAATATGGACCTAAATATAAGACAGGATGCAGTATGCACCACAGATGCCATGGAACAATAGTGAGTCTTTGGCACGTGAAATGGAAACATTCATTTGTGTAGTTTATCCAACAGTACCAACTGAGACAGGAACACTTTCATAAGTGGTTGGGTTCAAGGCCACTTAGTTGCTATCTGAACCCCTCTTACAATTCCCAATCCCACCTGAAGTCATTGTACATAAATTGTTTTGGGGACGTATAAGCACATTTCTGGACTAATATTTTGCGACAGTCCCTGGTGGTTCCTCACAAAAGCTCAGGGAAGGGGCTTCTCTCTAACAAAGGTTGGTTGCTAAAACCATCCTAAAGTATTTTCTGTTGTTAAACAGAGAGAAACACTGTTTCAAGAATTCAGATAATGTGTAAATCCCACTTTTGTGTCGCTTGCAACAGTAAAGTTTCTGTTGAGCAGTCTTCCTCACTTCCTTGTGGTACGCCAAGCCATAACGAGGATGTTACCTATTCGAGGCTGTAAAAATGCAACTTGATCAGAATGGCTGTTGTAGTGTTTAGTATAAGAGATTATTTTCTTAACATCCCTTTTGGACCGTCCACTGGATAGCTCACTGGTTAGAGCTGGCCCACATTCAGACAGTAAGCCTTTGACACGCAGATTGGTGACATTCATTTGTGTAGTTAATCCAACAGTACCAACTGAGACAGGAGCACCTTCAGGGTTGGTTGGGTTTAGGTCCACTTGGTTGTTATCTAAACCCCTCGCGGATCCCACAATCCCACCTGAAGTCATTGTACAGAAATTGTTATGGGTCATATTAGCCCATTACTGTCTCATCCACTGTGTGGGCGACAGTCCTCTGTGGTTCCTCAGAAAAGCTCAGGGAAGGGGCTACTCTGTAACAGAGGTGGGTGGCTATCCAGACATACATTAGGTTTGATCCTTAAAGTATGTTCTCTTGTGAAACAGAGAGAATACATAATTCAGATTATGCATTAATCTCACTATTTTGTTGCTTGTCAGAGTAAAGTTTCTGGTACGGTGTCTTCCTCACTTCCTTGTGGTACGCCAATCCATTCAGAGGTTGTTACTGTCTGGAGGCTGAAAGATGTAACTTGATCAGAAGGGCTGTTGTAGTCCACGTGTTTATACCCTTAAAAACACATTTGGACCGTCCACTGGATAGGTCAGTGTTTAGAGCTGACTGACAGTAAACCTTTACCAGTACCAAGTGAGACAGGAACACCTTCAAAAGTGGTTGGGTTTAAAGGTGTCCTATCATGCAAAATGCACTTTTGTATGTCTTTAATACATAAATATGTGTCCCCGGTGTTCCAGGGAACTCACAAAGTGTCAGAAAACAAAACCCTCTCTCTTTTCCTCCGTACCCAAATCTCTAAAACGGGGGTACGTATCGGAAATGTGGGCTGGCTTTACACCCGCGGCCCTATCAGAAACGTCGCTATCAGAAACAATGCAAGACGTGTTTTGGACATTAGCAAGCATCGTTAACACTCAGAGCTAACCTGTACTGGAGAGAGTATGTGTAAAAAAGCAGGAAATAAAAAAAAAGGAACTCACCTTGTAGTAAACCCTCAAGAAAAAAATAATTTGAGCTCCATACTGTTTCAGAAATAATCCTTGAAGTGGTTTGGAACATGACATGGCATTTAATCACGGCAGCATTTAGCTGCATCCGAGAAGACTCACTGTTTGCCTTTCCGTGCTCAAAAGGGGGCAGGGCCAGCAGCTACTGATCCAGAATCAGCCATTCTCTAACAGGGCTGAAATAGAGGGATATTAGGGATGTCTAAAATGCATGATCTGTTTGGTATTTTGAGAAAAACACATCAAAGACATGTTTTTAATATATTTGTATTAGTGCTGTCAAAATTATCGCGTTAACGGCGGTAATTAATTTTTTGAATTAATTGCGTTAAAATATTTAACACATTTAACGCATGTGCAGAATGGCCCGCCCCATACGTGCCACCAGTGGCAGCGCCAGGGTATGGCTGGGGTAGGCTCCACCCATACCAAGAAATGGCTTAGCCCCACCATGAAAAAAAAATAAAGTTTGCCAACTGGCGCGGAGTAAATTGCACAGACAGCAGTTAGTAAGATTGATTTCAGTAGCCACGGTTTTGAAAACTTTTCTCACGTAGTGATCGTCTTCTCAATAGAACATCTTTGATAACGGCGTGGTGTTGTTGCAGGAAGTCCCGACGGAGAATACTTTTGCTGTAGTACAGGGGAGCACATAACTGGTACGCAGGTTATGGCGTAATCTGAAATGCGTACCGTCACTTGTGTCACAAAGCGCATTTGCGTACCGACGTACTTGTGAAGCTTTTCCAGAAGGCGGTTAGATCACCGGACGACAGAGTCGGTCTCCGTGTGCACAGACAGGGCTGCTGTTAACGTCGGTCTGTATAACGGACTTGTGCCAAAACTACGCCAACCGGCTGCGGAGGGAGACTCCCCCCCCCCCTTCACTGGAGAACTGCGCTAAAACAGCTGATCACAACGTTCACACTCTGTGGTCACGAAGTACTCCACTAGCCGCCCCCCCCCCTCTGTCGACTTTCCTGAAGTACTCCCCCGTTGATAGAAATCAACACGTAATTAATTAAGACCCCACGGTTTGATGATTGATAGGTGTGTGTGTGGGTTGTCTTTCATTTTGACACGCAGAACATTTTTATAATAAACATAGATACTGTATGTTAAATGGATATATCCGCCTTCTTTCATTTATCTTTCCATTCCCACAACAATATACATAAATAAATGGCATATTTTGGACATAGTTCGAATGGTGATTAATCATGATTAATTAATTTTTAAGCTGTGATTAATCTGATTCAAAATTGTAATCGTTTGACAGCCCTAATTTTTATATATCTGATACCCATAATATATGCCTGAAGATAGCATGATAGGAGATCTTTAAGTCCACTTGGTTGTTATCTAAACCCCTCTACCATCCCCCAATCCCACCTGAAGCCATGTACAGAAATTGTAACGGGGACGTATTAGCCCATTTCTGTCTCATCCACTGTGGGCGCCAGTCCCTGTAGGTTCCTTAGAAAAGCTCAGTTACGGAGGTGGGTGGTTAACCAGACATTAGTGTTCATGCTTAAAGTATTCTCTTGTAGGTAAACAAAACTGTTAGTAGATACTTTCTCATAAATCTCACTTTTGTGTCTCTTTCCAGAGAACTGTTTCTGGAGCGGTGTCTTCTTCATCACTTGTTTTGTTACGCTAAGCCGTAAACAGGTTTTGACCAGAGACTGGAAAAAATTACCTTTGGCAAGTTGTAGTGTACAGATATAGCACCTCATTTTGGACGTCCCTACCGTAGTGGGGCCGTGATCGGCACGGGGTCGGCCCTCGCTGAAAGGAACCCCCCGCATGACTTGATACGCCCCCTTGATAAATAAATTAAATTATAATGAAACCAGCTGCAATGGATCATGGATCCACCAGGAGGAGCAGTGATTAAAAAGCTGCCACACTGGAACTCATGTGAAATAAACAGCTAATAGATCTCTACAGGTATCTGATATAGCGGATATTTGTTAAGATCCATATGTCACGGATCATATTCTGTGCTAAATAAGAGACATGTAATCATTTATAAAACGTTGTTGAACAATGTTAAAATCAGACCGTTGTTTTTTTAAATAGTCTGAATGAAAACGGCAGCTCTCAGGGGAACTCATAATAAACAGCTGATTCCTCACACACACAGTAGTCCAGTAAAATAAAATGTATGCAATTTAATTATTTTAACCTGCTTTATTTGGTGGTGGACGTCACATCCTCTAGGGTCCGGGGGCATGCACCCCCAGGAAGATTTTTTTTAAATGTTGAAGTTAAATGCATCAATCTGGTGCACTTTGAGCTACGGCTGCTCAATTAATCGTATTTTAATCGCAATTACGATTTTGGCTTGCAACGATTATCTCTCTAGGTCGTCCTCAGACGAGCCCTCCATCGTTGCTTCCACTCATCCCGGTTCTCCATACATCTGGCCAGTTCATTGGTACTTTGTGCTCCTACGTCATTCTTGAGTACGTCCACGTATGTTTGTGCGGGACGTCCTTGTGACCGATGCCCGTGTGTTGGTTCCCACAGCACCAATTTGCCGGCTGGCAGCTCTCGATGCCTTTGGCAATGTCCTGCTAGTCTCATTCTCCTGGCTGCAATTTTCTCGCTCACCCTTGGTATTCCTTCGTACAGGATCTTGTTGGTTACATGTACACTCTTGCTAATGTTAAGTACTGCTCGCAACATTCTGGTGTAGCATCTGTCAAGAGACTTTTGCAGGGTTGGCTTCAGGGTCCAGCATTCACTGCCATAGAGGAGAACAGACTCTACCGTTACATAGAAGAAGCTGAGTTCAATTTTGATTATGAAAACAACATAATCGAAATAAAATGATTTTATTTATTTTTTAAATAGGTTTTTCAGTTGAATTATACTTAAAGTTCAGGGTAATCAACTGTTAAAAACATACTTTTCAAATTATTTTCTTCAATAAATTGATGTTTTCAAAGTAAATGGTTAATCATTTTTAATAATCGTGATATCAATTATTGACCCAAATAATCGAGATTATGATTTTTGCCATAATCGAGCAGCCCTACTTTGAGCCCAACATGAATTTATGGATACAGTTCTCAACACTCAGATGAAAGGGAGCTGTATACTTTTCAATAATCCAAACATCTTTAGAATATGATCACAACAAATCATTTAAACTTGTTTATTCTTATCTTATGTTACCTAGTTAGCATTCTTTCTTTTTATTTATGCATATTTGACTAATCCCTCCCCTTTTAAACTTTTTACTGTCCTATAGTACACATTGGAATGATTTCTTACTTTATTCTGTACAACTTTATTAAATAGATAAAGGTGTGCTCTCTCTCTTGCTCTCTCGCTCTCTCTCTCTCTCTCTCGCTCCACATTGCTTTTCTTCCCGACTGCAACGCTGTTGTGTGTGTCTGTGAGAGCGTTTCACATGTGTGTATGAGAGATTTTTACCAGTGGTGAGCCTGTCTCTGAGGGCCTAAGATATTCTACAAAATAATATTTAAAAACATTAAAACTAATTAAATTTTTCTTTATATATTTTTTTTAAATATGTTTTTAGTAATATTTGTCATTAGTTTTACCAAAAATAACTTAATATAAATAACATTTCCAAAGAAATAAATCCTTTGAATCTGCCTATTCAGTTTCTGTTTGATGAATGTGAAGGGTTAAATGAAAGAAGCTCCTCTCTGTGAGTCTGTGAAGACAGGAGCTGATTGGACGTCCAGCTATGAATTCACAGAGTGCCAGCTATAGTAACTGAACAAGAGAGTAATGTCAAATGACAATACAATTGACCAATCATATCTTCCCTCTAAATGGGTGGGCTTTATTATCGCGGACTTTATGACAAGTTCCGCCCGCTGTGAAACGTTTCTTGTTTCCATGGCAACAACAACTGTCAACAGCGTAAACTCGCCTTCAAAATAAAAGCATGCCAAATTACACTTAAGACATACAACTGCAACGAAAGTAACAAACACAATGCAATATCCTTTTCAATTTCAAAGAACACAAATTGGGTTATCAATACAAAGGTTTTCTTGTATTTGATGATGCAATATTCTCTATACAGAGCTTGAAAGTGATGTGCTGCACGGATGCTTTAGCTATAGATATTCCTAATATTCAACTGTTATCCCAAGTACCAGTACAATGTAGTTTAAATATACAGCTTTTAAGAACACACCTGTTGTGTTGTAGTAGTAGTAGTAGTAGTAGTAGTAGTAGAACCTTTATTTATCCAGGAAAATCAATTAAGAACAAATTCTTATTTACAATGATGACCTGACAGGAGGCAAAGGCTTCCTGAGGGGATGGGGTTTGGGAGGAAATAAAAAGACACACTCCGGGCACTACAGAACCCAGGAGACAACACAAACACATAGAGCAAAGATGACAGGCATAGAAGTTGAACATATAAAAACTCTAAAACAATATTGCTGTGGTTCAATCAGTCATTAAAATCAGCATCAGGCAAAGCAGCTGCATGTGTGCACCAGGGTGTCAATAATAGTGACATTGAAGGTGCGGGGGGAGACAAAGGTTTTAATTTGTAATGTTTTTTGAACGGTATTCCAGCTATCTGCCGCTGCAAACTGAAAGGCGGAGCGGCCAAGGATGTATGGGCTTTAGGGATCTTTAGCAGGATGCTTGTAGCTGACCGGGTGTTGTGCGTTGGGGGTGTGCGGAGTTGCAGTAATTGTGTGAGGTAGAAGGGAGTGAGGCCTAGGAGTGTTTTGTAAACAAACATCAGCCAGTGGATGTTGCGTCTGGTCTCAAGAGAGGGCCAGTTAGCCAGAGAGTACAGGTCACAGTGGTGTGTCCTGTAGGGGGCATTGGTGGCGAAGCGGATGGCGGTAGATGGTATCACCGTAGTCGAACAGAGGATGGTCCTCAGACAAGCGGGTGTGGGTGGGGACGGCGACGCTCTCTTAATACGTCCATGACACAGTCGCGTTGAGCTACGTCGATGCAGAAGTGGGCGTGCAGTGTTTCCCCTAGGATGGAGTCATAGCAGCGGTGCTAAGGCACGCGGGCCCAGCAAAATGTGAGCGTGCAGCGTGTGGACATTTTAAGTGTGTGTGCGAGTGCGAAGTGCGCCCCGCCATTGTGTTTCTATGTGTCTGCCAGCACAAGAAAGACACATACATCATTAAAGGCTTCAAATGTATTCAGTATTGTATGAACATTTTATAATTGGTGGTTGGACATCACATCCTCTAGGGGGGTCCGGGGGTATGCCCCCCCGGGAAGATTATTTTTTACATTTTAATATAAAATGCTTCAATCTGGTGCACTTTGAGCACACAATGACTAGAGACTAGATCTAACTCTAAACACCCATATGAAAAAGATCGTTTTACATTTTAATAATCAAATAATTTAACATACCAATAACCTACCATAGCCAATAACACATATATGTAACTTATTTTATTTTTGTTGTTCATTTACATCACTTTCATCTGGCAATTTTTTAGTTTAATATCAGGTGTCAAAAGAGCATGGCACCGACAGTAGTAATGAATGTGCCAAATGTCTCCACTTCGTTCCACTGCCCCAGTGACTTGAATATCTTGGGTTCTGCCAAGGGGTTTACTTCCTTAGTTTTTCTCTCATATATCATTTGTTCTGCCTTGTTTCTTGATCCATATATATTTTTGTTATGCTCTATTCATAAAATGACTTGACTTGATTCGATTTAGTGATGATGGCACAGTTGGCATCCTGCCTGAGAGCACTTTATTTTTCTGGGGGTCTTAAAGAATAGCTCTAAGGCTCTCCTAAAGGGAAAGTCTCTGGTTGGGGGGCCATTGATGCTCAATCGCATACAGGTGGCAAGGTGTTCCCCCTGCAAGCGATTTCTCAAGTCAGTCTTCACCTGTAAATACAAACATAATAATCAACAGACAAGTGGATGTGGAACCCATGGGGTTGAGATTTGAATAAAGTCAAATAATGATATCACTTGTTCAAGTATCCTACCCGGTTCAATGTTGAGAAATCCCTCTCACAGTTTACACTGGAAACTGGGATGGTCAGGCCAATGGCAGCCAGCTTGCTCAGAGATGGGTAAAGCAGCCCCCATTCACCCACCTCTGATGCCAGTTCCTGCATCACCTGCTGCTGATCCAAGTCCTGAGACACATGCAACACAACATGAACATCAATCCAGGCTATAGAACTCCTGAAAAGGAATGTTACTGTAATTCATTATGATACCTTGAATGGCCCAACTATCAGCTGCTGTGTAAAAGAGGACCATTCCTGCAGCACCTCATTACAGTCAGCCTGTAGAAATTTGCCGGCAAGGAGCTGCAAATTGGCTACGTAAATGGCCTCATCTCCAGTTGCTGCCTGAGGGCTCAGCACACGGGAGGCCCCTAAAAGGTCCAGATTCTGGAACCTCCTCTCCAGGCTCTCCAGCAGGCCATCGAAATATGGATCCATCACCTAACCATAACAGCAACAGATTATTAAACTGAAACTTGTGTCCATATTCAAACCACTTAATAGGCATCTAGTATTAACAGGATCCTCCCTCTTAAGCACCTTTTGTATTATTGTTTGCTACGATTGCACTTTGACTTTAGCTCTAGATTATGCTCTTAGTCGCTTGTTTAGAAAGGAGATATACTTGTGAGTTCTGGTGAGTAGAAGCGTCTGCTAAATGCTAAATCTAAAACAAACATACCTGGCTCCTGAACCGGCCCCAGAGCTCTTCCCTGGTAAGTCCCTTTCTTGTCCCTCTCTTGTTCCTCTCCTCCTCATGGACAATACTGTAAGACCCAAGTCCCGCAGGGTTGTCCAGGTCTGCGTGGAGCTTTGAAAGGAAAGACCCTGGTGGCTGATGGTCTCCAGCATCTTTAATTGCTCGGAGGCAGGCCATTGTCACAGGGACCTAATAACAAAGACAGAGTAGGTGTAAATGCAGCAGCAGCAGATATCTGGTTAGTATGAGCAGTGTATGGACAGTGGTGTCAAAAATAAAACATTGGAAAGTATACCTGCACTTTCAGAGCAAGGAAGTTGACATTTTCCTTCTGGAACAGCCTTGACAGCCTGCTGATATGTGGCAGCACATCTGCTTGCAGGTAGACCGATGCCACAAAGCTTATGCTCCGTCTCCTCAGCCAAGGCTGCTAGGACAGCGGTCAGGTTCCGCTGTAGGCTGGAAACAGCCATGGCTTGCGAAAGCCAGCGTGAGTCCTTCACTTCCTAAAAATATTTAGAGCCACAAGATGAAAGCATATTAAGTCATATCAGGTGCCTCCAAATATGGAAGATGTTTTTTCCCTTTTAAATTACCTTCACTTTGAAGTTATCCAGGCCCAAGCACTCTGCTGCAGCCTGGAGTACAGCTGTGCGATTCACACTGTTCCTGAAGTACAGGTGTAGCTGCTGTAGAAGGTCCCTGAAGGAGTTCATGTAAGCCACTCCTGATGAGGCGTCCTTGCAGCACAGGGCGAGGCGGTGTGCAGCACATGCAACCGACACCATCCATGGGAAGGTGTCCTGTAGCTGCTTGGCTCTTGCTTCACTCTCCCTGTTTCAGGACAAACATGTTTTAGTTTTTAAGCTGCAGTGAATATCAACCTTGTTTTTGTTGTTAGTTCATACCAGTCATGACAGCTGCTCCATCTGTCCCCAGGCCATAAATCCTCTGGGTGGGAATGTTCTTTTTTGTGAGGATCGTTCTTCTTGCCTTGACTATGGTGTCAGCTCTGCCATCGCTGACTGTCACCAGGTCCAGAAATGGGCTGTAAAGCAGCCCATTTTTGTCCATGTATCTGATGAACATATTAAACAGTCAGACTGACTCAACAGATGTAGGTTTTTGGGATAAGCCTTATTTGTTTATTATTACTACCCAATCAGTGGCGGTGGAATATGTTCAGTGTGCGAAAAAGTACACGTCCCACCGTCCGGGACGTGTTATTTACAATATCGGACAAGTAGATCTTTCAATTGACTTGTCCGGCGGACAAGTGGCGTTTTTCGCCCTGATTTATTGACAAATTATTGATACATTCAGTTTACAAAAGGCAGAACTCATTCGCAAATTGTACGTGTCCGCCATTGTTCGTTTAGAAATGTTAGTTTCGGTTCTGCTTGTCGATTCCTAAGGAAATGCATCTCGCCGCTTTCTGTACAGTTAGACGGGGGCGGAGCGGGCGGGAAGTGTAGCACAGTGGCCGGGTTGGGAAGCAAAACTCGGTTCCGAGGAGGAACAAATAACAATTGTCCGGTACCGGGATTAATAAGCGTTGTGAGGACAGGAGGCGAGGCCGAGCCCCGCGGACTGCAGCTCTCTCTATGCTCCGTATCAGCTGATCGCTGCGTGTCTCTCTCTCTCTCTCTCTCTCTCTCTCTCTCTCTACACACAGCAGATCCGCTTCCCGTTTAGCCTCATCTTTGTCAAACTTTCTTTCTCTAACACGTAATGAAGGTTATTAAGCGTTTTAGCTCCTGTGTTGTTAATACTGACCGCCATTTCCTTTATGAAGTGAAGCAGCCTCCCTGTCTGTGTCCTCGCTATGTCCTCACATCCCCGGACCCCCAGACTCGGAGGAGCACAGGGATGTCAGTATTGTTTATGAAGCAGGGTATAGAAAGTACATTATTGAAATGAAAATACTATTTCTTTACTTTTACAGACAGTGAGCAGCTGGGCAGCTGCAGCAGGTGTAAATAAATGCGTGCAAGCGTCTTTGAGTTGTAGAAAAGCACTAGGCCTATAGGCTATAAATATAATGTATTATTATTATATGTCCTATGTGTTGGACATGTGTGGTTGGACTGTGTCTCACAGGCAGGTTGCAGTGTAGCATCAGAGGACACTGGGCCAATCGTACATTCTCAACTGCACCACTTAGAACTAACTAAACAATGCAGAGATTATTTTTATATAATTGTGTTCAATAACCGTAAGATATGCAACAGTATGAAGTGATTTGTAAATAGGAATACAGATTTGACTTAATGTTTTCATAAATATATTTTTCTCCCAGTTTGTCACGGGACTTATTTTGACCCTCTCAAAGAACCGGAACCGAAAATAACCGGAATCGAAAAGCAGAACCAGAATCGTTACAATACAAACGATACGCAACCCTTTTTGTGATGCAGTAAAATGTTACCGCTCACTTACGTTGGCGGTGTCATAAAAACCATGGGAAAATGTAAAATACGATGGCGAAGAAGAAGATTCCAGTGGCCCAGATTTTTGTCCATTCTGGACAAGTGAAAAATGTATTCGGACAAGTACATTGCCAAACTCACTTGTCCATGGACAAGTACTCTCTAAAAACTTTTTCTCACACTGATGTTGTTGCCCCGATCAGATTCAATCCAGACTACGTGAAAGAACAACAAGCTAGCAACCGCCAACCAACTGTGATTGGTTTAAAGAAATAGAGCGTTTCCCAAGTCCCAGGTTCCTAGGTCTGGCTATGCAAGACTATATTAAACATAATAAAAACACGTCATTCAAAATTATTTTAAGTCTTAATTGTTGTCATTCTTGGAATAAAATTATACCTAACGTGAACATGGAGCTGCTTCTTCACAGACACATCTGTGGTCTCGTCCACCTCAAGCCCAATTGCCACAGAAGCACTGATGTTTGCCAAGATAGGCTCTTCAACGACACTGCCCAGGATTTCTAACATCTCATCGATGATTCGGTGAGATGTGTAGTTGGTCTTCCCGATCTTAAAGAAAACAAATGCATTTAAGATTAAATATTGCACACTTTTTTTGTGATGAAGTTGATTAAAGAAAGCATTAACTTACCGTTAACTTCTCAAAATACTGGCAGCCAAGTAGTTCTGCGAGCTCCAAAAGGTCAGCATAGTTCGTATGGTGAGCATGTTCTTTTTTCGTGAGGTGGTAGAGGCACTTAAAACCACCAATCACCGCTTCGTGTTCAAGGGTGATAACTGGGTCAAAGGCGACCAGCACTGAGGACCCTGTTGAAAGGTAAACAAAATAAAAATAAAAATTGTAATGTATTATAGCCTACTGCATGGGTCGGCAATAGGCGGCCCGCGGGCCATTGTTGGCCCGCCAGCAATAATATTTGGCCCGTAATTTTGAGAATCAAAAATAAAATATTATTTTGAGATTTTTTTTTTTTTTTCTTTTTTTTTACAACATTGGACCTTGAGTCGCACATCAGGGTTTCTGTTAGCCGGTAATTACCGGTTTTTATCTGGTAAAATTCCTTAAAAACCGGTAAATTCAAAACCTGTTGGTCAAAATGTCTGGTAATAATTAGGGAGGCTCCGATCGATCGGCCGCCGGACATTATCGGCCGATATTCACTCTTAATAGTTTGATCGGTGCTCTCTATAAAGGCCGAACAGGGGAACTGGATCTGATCGATATGGACATAAACGCGAGTGAAGTATAACCGGACCGAGAGAGATCAGATCAGCTGCTGCATAATCACCTGAAGCCCCGCCCACTGTTTACCAGCTGCATGAGAAACTGACTGGCTGTCAGGAGAGAGGGAGAGGGAGAGGGGAAAAGAGAGGATCCGTTTCTCCCGTGTTATTATCCAAAGTTAATGTAAACGTTTCAATAATGTACTTCATCTACTACAAGTAGTTTGTTTGAATGTAATAATTATGTTGTTTGTGGAATCATTTATTGAAAAATGAATCTGAAGTTTTCGATCTGTAACGATTATAAACTGAAGAAATATAACAATTACTCCCATTAACTGAGTTTTAAACATCAGCATATCCTGTCATAGTCCGGTGATTACCTGCTAACGGAAACTTTGCTACACCATTCTTATTATTATTATTGAAACATGACCGGTAAGTTTCGAATTTGTCCGGTAAAATAAAATCTGTCCCGACATACATTCATAATAGAGGCTTCTCAATACTCAAATTTCCCCTCCTCGACTCCTCGACTCCTCGGTCCTCCGGTAGTGACCCGGAAATGAATTTCAGCGCGCCATTTTGAAGGACGTCTCATTTCTCTAAATGCACACCGAGGATCGAGCGTCGAGGAGGCTCTCTGGAGGAGCTATAGCCGAGGATACACTGATGGTTCCTCCACGGCTCCTCCGCGGATGCATTTCCGGGAACGGTGGAGGCGTGACGCACGGCCGGACTTATCTCAGCCAATGACAGCTCTGCATGCATCCCCTGGATATTATTTGAGAACCTGCTCTCATCGCGACGTGATATTTACAGTGAGAACAGCTGTGAGGTGCAGAAAGCAGAGCAGTGTGTAGAATATATATCACTCAGTATAACAGACCTACTCTCTTTATTTGCTTTAGTTTAGTAGATATCTACAAAGAGTCCATATTTTTCTAAAACCATCTAGTGCTTCACATAATAAAATACACAACGGCTGTAGCCTGATTATGCTTTAGCAGCTGTAGGTGTGTGTGGTACAGTATGTAGGTGTGTGTTGTACAGTGTGTAGGTGTGTGTTGTACAGTGTGTAGGTGCGTGTTGTACAGTGTGTAGGTGTGTGTGTTGTACAGTGTGTAGGTGTGTGTGTTGTACAGTGTGTAGGTGTGTGTTGTACAGTGCGCAGATGCGGCGGACAGACGGGTCTCAGTTGGTTTGGTGTCCTCTGCTTACTTTTAATACTTGTAAATACAACTTTTGGCCCGTAATTTCAATTCCCCATTTCAGCGACCAGAGAGAGGGGGGATATATCCAGTCTCTCATTGTGTTACGTTATTATGAGAGTGCTCTCATACTTTAAATTGCATATATTTATATAAATATATTTGTGTGTGTGTGTCCGCATCTGTAGCCTGGTATTGTCTCATTATACCGCACTCTCAATGAATTAAAAGTACATATGTGGGGGAACAATGTTCAGCTGATCTAACAGAGATTATAAAATATGACAAAACACTCGACAGCTGATGCAGCTGTTGCCACGTAATAATGAACAGACGTCGCTTTAAAATGACCGCTCAGAGGAGAGGAGTTCTCATTTCTCTAAACGTCTGCTGCTTCCCCTCCTCTCTCCTCGGTTCCCCTCCTCGGTCCTCCGCTCGCATCTCCTGTGGGCGGGTCTAAGTCTCGAGGAGGGGAGTCGAGGAGGGGAAATTTGAGTATTGAGAAGCCTCTATAATGTCAGCCGAGGGAGGGGAAGCGGCGCAGTGGAAGAGCAGAGCGCGAGGGAGAGCTGTCATCTTCCCTTTACAAGCTTCAAACATGTATTTATCGTGTGATTTTGGAAATAAAAGTTCCATATTCTGAAAGCCAAGACTTTATTTATTTAAAATCAAACAAAACACCCGAAAAACTAGTTTTTTACGCAAATTCACGTTTATTTTGAAATGAGCCGTTGCGATTTCCGACTGATTTCGATAGAGCGGGTCACATATGGCAAATGTGTGGTTGTGGGGAACCAGGTCAATTAAAGTACTTATTTAACTATTAAATACATTGAGTTTGAGTAAAATACTTGGTTACTGATTAATTTAGGTTATAATATATTAAATTGCAAAGCAAAACATGCTGTAATTGATTTATTTTGTCCTTTAATATTTTTTAAAGGTTTTCAACCTGAAAGAATCCTAATGTGTCCTTGAAAAGTTGAAATAAAGAAAAGGAAAAGGATTCCAGTTGTCCATGCGTCCTCTGTTGCCCCTCAAGCCTCTCTCACTCAAATAAATGCCAAAAACCCAGAGAACTTGACAATACTTATCAGAATAAAAGTATGTTAAATAACACTGCTCCCTAGTTAATAACTCTACTTTACTCAGTGGAGGCTCGTCTATTGAGGACCATCCTCCCTACAATTTCAGAGAAAAATTAACTTTGAAGAGAACAATAAATACACCTCAATTTAAAAGATAAGTCTATTAAAATACAGATAATAGCCCCGGCTTTGGGACTGAAATGGGGCTAGAGAGGACGAGCCTCCCTTTGGGCGGGTCTAGCCAGAGGCTCTGGATTGGGTGCCTATATCATCAGTGAACCAATCAGCGGATCTGACTGCGCATCAGAGTGTTGATGGGGAGGGTTATCAGCGATATCAGAGTTTTTTCTGAACCGGGGAACAGGGGCGCTGCGCCCTCTTACCAAAATCAATTCCTTGAATTAGGCTTTGATTATGTTCTGGCCCGCCATCTTGTGGCTCAGCAAAAAATTGGCCCACGGCCAAACTTACTTGCCTACCCCTGGCCTACTGTGTTGTTTGTACTATGTTGACCTGCTGAGGGACTGCAGATGAAAACTAGCTTAGGTCTACTAGCTAAATCTGTCACATTTACATTGATGTAAAACCTGATATGTTGATTAATGTGCATTCTTTTCTTTTAAATAAATAAACTGAAACAGCAGGCCTACAGTATTAGTGCATTTTACCTTGAATCAGTGCGGCGTGTGCCTTCACACTCTTGATGGTGCTTCGTGGCAGCATGCTTATCAAGGTAGTCGCTTCGGAAAAGCATGATAACTTTTCCGAAGCGACTACCTTGATAAGCATGCACCCAACCTCAATAAATGGCCGTGTAGAAACCCCCCGCTTCGGTGCTTGCTTGTGTTGTACACAAATGCAGTACTGGCAATAAACAATACCTGAAAATGGAAATATTGAAATATGAGACTTTACTCATGTTTACTAGATCACCTTTTCCTGCAAGCTCCGTTAAACACAAGCGGCAGAACATTCCTGTTGTGGCTACTGTATGATCGTTAAAACATCTGAGAGATCAAGCCCCTACCTGCTCCATATGTCCATACTCACCATGGTTAGCTGTGTTGTACAGCCAAGGTTTGAACCTCGGGTTCTCCATCCACCCTGGATCAAATCCTGATTGCCGGTGCCCTGCTCTTTCTGATCCTCCTACCTCTGACCCTCTGACAGCAGCAGCTGCACCTTGCTCCTCTCTTCTATCCTGACCTGCTCCTTCACCTCCTCTGCTCTGGCCTACTCTCATCGCATGTCCGGTCTAGTACGAGATATCAGTCAATACAATTGTAAATTTAAACAACTACTTAAAAACTAATTCCCAAAAAGTGTGTATCCATTTGCTCCCCTTTCAAAACATTGACCCACCTCCCTAACTTCACCCAACTAACCTCCTCCTCATCACCACGATCATCACTTCTCTTTCGTTTGCTGACAATCCAGCCTTTTAAACTCATCTGAAAATAACATAAGATGTGATGAACAATCTATTACACTGGGTGTTAACTAGCTAAACTAGCTAAGTTAGCTAGCTGTCATTCATTCTTAACTGTAAGCTTTTATCAAAGTATTAATTTACTTAAACTAAATGTAACAACATTTTAAATTATAATAACTTACATTTATGGCGTTATGACCTTCTTCTTCTTGAGGTGATTGTGTCCAAATAAAGTTATGTCTGCTTCAACTTGCTGTTGTCTGTCTTGTCAGGCAGCTTTCCTTCAGCTCTGAAAATGACAGCTTTCCCGCGTATCGGTGGCGTGAAAAGTTGCCGCGAGCGCTAGGGGGCGGCACTTATAATTTTTTATTAAAAAAATTAGAAGTGCTAGTAAGTGCTAGTATCTGCTAGCAGCGGCGCGCATATTTCAGCGGCGCTGCAGACAAATAATAGACACACCCTGGGCTGCTTAAGGGCTCTGTCTGATTTGGGACTAAGTCATGCATTCCTTTCATGGAAACTCATATCATGAATATTTTAGTTTTTATGTGAATTCTTTAAACAATCACAATTATCTTCATTGCCGTTACAACCCGGCTCATGGGCTGCAACAAAAAGCAGGGAGGCGAGACGAAGGGTAAGAAAATAGCACTTGTTTATACCCTTATATACAATGTAATGAAACAACCAGCCACAGGTCCCAGAGGCTGGCACGGAGAGAGTGCCCAGAGGAGTCCCCCCAACGTAACCGGCTGCTCCTCCTATATCCTGTTTCAACAGGTGTAGCTCATCCGGCAGGTGTGCCTCATCAAACAGCTGCAGCTGGAACCTGCAATTACACACAAAACACACACACAACCAGACGGCACCCCACGCGGTGTGGAGGGGTCGTCACACTCCCCCCCATAAGTAGGGAGTTCCTCTAAGAACACCGTGTGGCTCTTCTCCGATATTCCGGCGTGGACAGAAGACCACTCTGGCCAGTCCCTTGACCCAGCTCCTGGAGGAACCCGGAATGTCCCTCCAGAAACCGCAACCTAGTCCCCGGCAACAAACCCAAGACCTGACCCCCAGGTCGCTGCCGAACTGGCCCACCCGTCCGACATGCGTGACATGACCTAACATGCCGAGACACATCTCTCCTCAACCCAGGCCAAAAGAAATACCGCAACAGGTAACCACATGTTCTACGGACACCCAGATGTCCCGACTGCCCATGCGCTTTTCTGAGGACCTCCTCACGAAATCTGACAGGAACCAGAATCTGATACACTGGCCCACCAATGAAGCCTTTCCCACGTGACCACCACTTTCTGACCAGCACTCCCCCATGCAGCTGACACCATTTCCATCCTCGGTGGAGAGAACCGCCTCAAAAAACGGACTGAGGGAGACATCCGCTTTCTGCTCCATCACCAACTCACCGACAACAACCAGTCAGGAATACCCACTGAATCTGTCGCACTGACCTCTTCACCCTGCTCAGACTCCTCCTGTGCACGGCTCACAGCCCGGGTCACAGAACAAGCCACCAACACTGCAGGAGAGCACTTGACATTCTCCTCTGCCTTAACAGTCACAGTGGGTGAAGATGACTGCATGGTAGGCGGTGGACCCTCAGCCCACACACGGCTGCCAGCCAGGCCGTTACCCAGGATAACATCCACACCACCAATTGGCATTACAGGACGGACCCCCATGGCGACCTCACCCTGCACCAGACCTGAGTTAAGCACCACAGAATGCAGAGGAACAGGCACAACATTCATTCCCATCCCTCGCATCCGGACAAATCCCCAGTTCCAGATCGTCCGAAAACGGTAACACAGAGCTCAGAATGTACGAGTCATACGATGCAGTGTCTCTCAAAATCTTTACCGGCACGCTGATATCACTTCCCACCAATGACACGTATCCGGTTGACACAAATGCAGAAAACACTGGGTCCTTCCACCCGCATGGCTCATCAATCTGCTGACAGGGAGAGATGACAGGTAACGGCACCACAGACACAGCACAAGCAGCAGAGTTAAACTGGCCTACACAGTTCCCCCTCTTAGCCTTAGCTTTTGGACAGTCAGCCTTCCAGTGCCCTCTCTCCCTGCAGTAATGACAGATTTCCGAATCTCCCTGTGGCGGACCTCGCATCTCACGCTCACCCCCGTGCGGATTAGCTTTCTCTTCCCATCTCCCTGCACGATACATACCCCTTCATCCTGGACCCTGAAGTCGCGACCGCCCCTGTGCGTTAGCACATAGTCATCTGCCAGAGCAGCAGCCTCTGCAGCAGTCTTCACCTTGCGCTCGCTGATGTAAACCGCAATGTGGCTGGGCACAGAATTTTTAAATTGCTCCAACACCATCAACTCACACAATGCGACATACGTATCCACCTTCAAAGAGTTACACCACCTACCGAAAGAGGTAACCAGATCCCTGGCAAACTCAACATGTGTCTGCCTGTCAGACATCTCCCAGGACCTGAACCTCTGTCGATAGGCCTCAGGGACCAACTCGTAAGCCTTCATCACAGCAGTTTTAACCATCAGATACACTTTGCTATCCGCCACCGTTAAAGCAGAATACGCTTCCTGGGCCCGACCTGTTAGCACACACTGCAGCAATAAGGTGCTATCAGCCTCTGACCACTCTCTGCTCTCAGCCACACGCTCAAACAAGGAGAAAAACGTATCTGGATCTCGTTCATTAAACTGAGGCACAACCCGCAGATTACCGGCAACGTCAAAAGGAGTAGCTCTACCAGGGAAATTAGAGGCCTGACCTGCAGCCCCAGCAGGAAAACCCAACCTCCGCTCCTCTAACTCCAGCCTTTTCATTTCTACCTGCAACAGCAACAGTCTCTCCCTTTGCTCAAACGTTAGGTCTGTATCACGGCAGCCAGACGTACTGACACCGTCTCTGCCAGGATCAACCGTATATTTTCCCCCTTTGAAAACACCTAACTCAAACAGATTTGCTCTAACAATCCCTCTTATGTTCTCCTTCATCCTCTTATCCCCAACATCTATGCGGAAATGTTCAGCAACACAGATCAGCTGCTCACGTGAGAAGCCCTCCAGCAGCTCCTCTGTAGGCGCTCTCACAAAGTCCTCCACACTCTCCATCATGACAACACTATGTGGCACGCTCACGCTACTACACAGCCTACACGCTACCGTGGTCTGTCCCTCCAACTGCCTCACAGTAACTGGCTAAACTCCCCGCTAGTCTTCAGGTGCTAGTTATGGCGGGTACTTATACCATAAGCTCGGCGAAGCGACCAGCAAACCGGCAACTCCACCTGCAGCCTCGGCGTGCTCCCGAGCTAATAGCTCTAACCACTTTCACACCGCACTAACAGCCCCCCCTACGACCTCAAGGAAGACCGTACTACACCTAACAGGGACAGATACCACGGTAACTAATGATCTGTGCTCTACTTGCTGCCAAACACTCTCCGTGTACTAGAACTGCCAAACACTCACCTCCCGCAACGCTACTGCCAAAACAACCAGCCGCACCCAGCGACAACAGCAGCTGCGCGAAATCCGTCCAGTTGCACACGCTTCCCAGGTCCAAAACAACGAGCCCCCATCTGTTACAACCCGGCTCATGGGCTGCAACAAAAAGCAGGGAGGCGAGACGAAGGGTAAGAAAATAGCACTTGTTTATTCCCTTATATACAATGTAATGAAACAACCAGCCACAGGTCCCAGAGGCTGGCACGGAGAGAGTGCCCAGAGGAGTCCCCCCAACGTAACCGGCTGCTCCTCCTATATCCTGTTTCAACAGGTGTAGCTCATCCGGCAGGTGTGCCTCATCATCAAACAGCTGCAGCTGGAACCTGCAATTACACACACAACCAGACGGCACCCCACGCGGTGTGGAGGGGTCGTCACAATTGCAAACTGCAAATATGCTAAACATTTAGATATTCTCTGGCTGCAAACTGGCAAGACTGGACTCTGTACTCCCTTCAAAGTTTGAGCTTCTTGGCTTTCTCTGTGAAGCAGACTGAATCAACTTGTCAAACTGCCATTCTGTAATTCTGAGTTTTTCTCCAGCACACAAGTTGGCAAGCTAGTAAAGTGTGTGTTCCTTTTGTGAGGGTATCACTCTCTGAGAGAGATATTGATGTAGGACGAAAATAAATCTATTTTAGATTCAGTGATGTGTGTGGGAGCAAATAAAGGTCCTTCAAATAATAATTGATCCATTCTTAAGCTAGTATTAGGTCATTTCCTTGAGTGCCTTTCTCTCTAACCAATTTTGCTTTCTTTCTCACATTCGATCTGGCTTGGGACCGATCATTTTAACTAGAATCTATTCCAGAATCATCTTTTCTTAGTCGCCTTTTCCTAAAGCAAAGTACATCGTTATGGTTTCCATATTTTTTGTATCGGCCAGAATAGAGATGGTATCAGTGAAGTGTAGTGAGATCTTGAGGACATTTGGGATGATATTGAAGCAACATGATAGAGAAGAGGAGCTGGACGGGGTGTTTGTTTGGTTCCTCTTACATCACCATTGAATGTGTTTCTGTGCCTGCTTGGCCATGAGAGTGAGGGCTGACAAGTGGAAATAAAGGAGGGGGAGGAGGAGGAGGAGGAGGAGGAGGAGGAGGAGGAGGAGGAGGAGGAGGAGGAGGAGGAGGAGGAGGAGGAGGAGGAGGAGGAGGAAGAAGCAGTAAAAAAGTGAGAGGTGTGGTGATGAGAAAGTCGTAGTGAGAGCTCCTGGGAGCTGCCCTTTCCTCCTGATCTGATCTTTACTTGTATAGCTGTATGTGTTTCTTTTGTGTGAGTGTGTCCACTGCATGCCTTAAAGTGAGAACGGGGGTGGGGGCTCAGTTATCTTCAGCAGAAACAGCCAAATAATTATTAGAGAAAAGATTAAAAAAAAAAAAGGAAGAGAAGACTGGGAAAATAAAAAAAATTATCGATTCAGAAAGGGTGTTTTTGTATTTGTGTGTTTTTAGTTATATTTAAAGTGTATCATTTCACAAGTTTTAACAAGTCTGTTAAATCCTCTCTCTGCTTACCTCACCCTCAGGAAAGCATTCAAACACCAGTTGTAGTTAGAATCCTAACTCCATAATAATAAACATACAACACAACTCTCCTAGGAAATAAAACTGTTAAACAGTGGCTTTATTTATAAAAAATACTTTGAACATAATAGTAATACATGCCACTATTATTGGAAAGACAATTTTAACCAGAAAGTTCTTCTTTTACTTTTGTTTTACAAAAACTCAACATTACAATTATAATACAATATGATATAATTACAATTTTGCACATTGGAACGACTGGGGAAATAACAGGCAAGAGGACTTAATTACACAACTCAGACAGAGAATCCTGTTAAGAAAAGTTGGACTGGAGGCTGGTTGCTTGCAGGCTGGATGTTAGTTGAAAGGAGAGAGCTGCAACACAGGAACTAGCGAGAGGCAAGCCGGCCTATACCGCTAGCTAATAGAGATTAAGGCTTGGACATGGGTTTGTTGCTATAACTGAAGTGGGCAGGCTAGAGGCCAACTAGCTGGAAGCTTTCACACTGGAGGCTAGCATGCATACATTACATTACATGTCACTTGTTAGCCGCTTTTATCCAAAGCCAGGGTATGGCGCCAGGGTATGGCTGGGGTAGGCTACAGCCATACCAAGAAATGGCTTAGCCCCACCATGAAAAATGATGTTAAAGTAAGCAAAATAAAGCCCGCCTACTCGCGCGGAGTAAATTGCACAGACTGCAGTTAGTAAGATTGATTTCAGTAGCCACTTGTCTGGAAATACCGAAGACTAGAAACGGTTTTGAAAACTTTTGTCACGTAGTGATCGTCTTCTCAATAGAACATCTTTGATAATGTCTTCTGGCCAATCAAAATCAAGATAACGGCGTGGTGTTGTTGCAGGAAGTCCCAACGGAGAATACTTTTGTGGTAGTACATCTCTATATACATCGATACAACATTACGTGTTGATAAATCAACACATAATGAAATGAGACCCCACGGTTTGATGATTGATAGGTGTGTGGGCTGTCTTTCATTTTGACACACAGAACAATGGGGGCTATCCTCCCTTATCCACAATGTAAAGTCATTCACAGCCTCTTCCCTCTTCTCTATGTGAGGAGCAGCAGGTTCAGCTTTCAGAACAAAGTAACAACAAACTAAAATGGCATTCTTCTTTTTAAATATGTCGTGTAGTAATAGATGTATTTATTTTTCTTCTCAAGAGAGTATCAGAATGTGCATTTTATGTTAGTATTTCAAAAAATCTCCTGGGGGAAAATCCCCCCAGACCCCCCTGCAGGGGTTGGGTTTTCTTTCCCCTGTGGAGAAATTGCAGGATTGTCTCCAGGTCGCCCTTTTTATTTACTACAAGACAAATGTGCCTTTTTATTTCATACAGTTCAATTTGGATTGAGACAGGGAAATAATCTAAACCTCACGCGTGGCGTTTCACTGTCAAGGGGAGCGTGTATATAATTACATTGCAAATACTGACTTGAGCCCCACCATGCACTGTATGGGTTAGCCCAGGGGTCGGCAACCCGCGGCCCACGGGCCGCATGCGGCCCTTTAAGCCCTCTGCTCTGGCTCCCTTGAGTTTAGACAAAAATAAGAAGAAAATAAAAGTATTTGTAGGACTATTTATATTTTATATTTTGTTGCATGGTTGAAAATGTTTCATATGTTGTATTTTGAGGTGATACTGTGACACATAAATAAAAAACAAAATGGTTTTAATTAGGTCAACTAAAATATGCGTCACATCCTGTTCCGGTCCCGCGCGAGCGCCTTTTCTTGGAGGCGAATAACCTGACCCCCGGCTCGATGAGCGAGCTATGGATAAATCAAAGAAAAGTACCGGAGGAACACAGGATTTAATTCCGTGTGGACAGAGTTGTATGCTTTCACAGCAAACGATGCTGGTTTACCGGTATGTTTGATATGTAGAGAGAAGTTGTCAACGGTGGTGCAGCCTTTACGAGGGAGAGGAAGACAGCTGAAGATCGTCAGTCATAATTCAATGGGGTATGTCATTTATTTCAGAAAACACTTTTTGTTATATTCCATGGAATGCTCTTAACGTCCCGATAGCAATGAATATATTAAAGGCTTTGACAATAAATACATACAAAAATTAATCTCTGGAAGCCGTAGCGCTGTAAAAAGCACGACCAATCATCTGAGCCGGCCCGGCTAAAGTAACTGGATGGCCTGCCTGCCTGTCAGCCTTCCATCTGTGCACAAACTTATCTCGTGCCCTCATTGGTCATGTGCGCGTTCGTGTGTGTTGGAGGAGGGGCTCTGTGAGGAAGTGGCAGATTGTTTCCGGTTGTGTACTTTCAAATTCTAGCGCACTCGAGCTGGTTTCTCCATTCTTACCTCCCCTACCTTTAACTCTTTTTAGGGTGCAGATATATGTTTTATTTATTTCAAAGTGGGCCCATTTTAATAATATTTGTTTCCCTTCCAATGTGCAGAGGACTCCCCAAGTGCTGTGTTTAATTTTTTTTAAAGTAGGCCTGTGTATTATTTTTGATTCTCCTTATAAGAGTTCTTTGTTTCTTATTAGAGGTTAACAGTTTTATATCATGTAATAAATAGCCTAATAAATGCAAAAAACTGTAGTTTTTGTTTGATATAACAATGAAAAACTATGAAATATGTTTTGCGGCTCCAAACACATTTTGGGGGAAAAGGAGCAAAATGGCTCTTTTGGTCAAAAAGGTTGCAGACCCCCGGGTTAGCCCTACCATAGATTACCCAACAAAAATACTCTGGCGCTGCCACTGCATACACTCAATACTGTGGTCAATCCCCACAGGAGCAATTTGAGGTGAAGTGTCCATGGACACAATGACACGCTGGCTGCAGTGGGGATTTAGCCAGGGCTCCCCTGTTAAGAAGACCATCGCACTAACCAACTGAGCCACAGAGCCACGGCCCACAAGTTAGCGTTTTGTTAAAGCACATGTTGGAATTGTTGTCAATTCAGAGGATTATTTGTTTATGTAAATCACCTTCACAGCCAACCCAGTCTCACGGCATTTCGTGTTATAGTCACGACATTTAATCTATTGATTCGATTTTAAAAGCAATGTATTTCTATTGGTAGTGTGTTTCGTGCCTGCAACACGTATTTTTGTCCGGTCGGGTCTTGGAAGACCGGAAACTGTGTGGTTAATAAAAGCATGTTCTTACTCAATATCAAGCCACGATTATTGTTTTTATTTTAAATCGTATAATATCGGACTTTTTTTGCCATCCGCGAGGAAAATAAATGGGGCTCAGACGAGCCTCAGAATACTGAAATCTGTATTTTTCTTTTTCCTTCTAATTTGTTATTCTTTTCTAAATAACACACTGTTATTTACTCAACAATAGCACACAATTATCCTTGTTTTTATTTATTTGTTTAATTCTATAACCGCTGAATTTTTGGCGTCCGTCAGGAACTGAATTTCATAATAACCGGAAACAGATACACACCCACTGAACTGATTACCCAAGATCCTCAGCTATGGTTTAAGCTTGGTGATTGGATTGTTTATCCGCAATGCACGTTGGGATATGGTGTTTATGCAATATGAAATCCGAAAAACATTTAAATAGAGAATAGTACTTTAATCCAAGTGTGCATTGCAATACACGGTTCGGCTGCATTAAATATTACACATCTGCCGTAGTTCTTTATTTATAGAGCCCTGATTAGAAGACCTTTGGACAAACTGGAAGAACTGCCACGGAAACTGAATACGTGACGTGGATCATAAATATATTAGCAATTAAACAACATCTTCAATTTCTATTCACACAATATGTCTCCTTGCATTATCAACATTAATTCGGCTGACTTTTATATTTGATCCAATTGGTAGATAGGTAGCAGTGCACAGCTGATAGAAAAGGACTTTAAAAAAATATATATTACTGATTTTCTTTGAATATAAGAATGTAAATATTGAGTTGAAAGAATATTCAGGGGTTTTGGATGATGGGAGACACACAGGCAGCGCCAGGGGGGCGCTAGGGGGTGCTGAAGATCCCCCTAAGATAGCCATAGCACCCCCCAAGCACCCCCTAGAAATGTATGTATTTTTTTATTTTTACGTGTAAAATTCATAATTTCAAAAATTATTGATTCAAAAATAATATGCCACAGTACAGAACAAGTACTTCTGGGTCTCTGTGTTTCATTCAAGCTCGGCTCTGTGTGTGTGTGTGGCAGGCGCACATTTAGTGTGATTAAAGTGCGAGCGAGAGAGAGAGAGCACACCGTGCCAGCGACCATGTTGTTATCTGTTTAGCTAGCTGCACTAATGGATATAATTAGCTGTTTCTACTACAAGGTGAAGGGAATGTCCTCTCCTGTCAGACTGAGGGACTCAGGTGAGCTAAAGGACTCTCTGAGTGTTTAGATAGTTAACTTTAGTCTAAGTTATCTCAGTGGGTCTCAAACGGTTTGGTCACGATTTATGTAAACAATTATTTCCGAGGCACACCTTCATATGATCATTATAGTTATAAAACAATAAGAGAATAAATGAAAAACAGTTATGAAATACTATATGACAGTAAAACAAGAATACACTTTAAAAGGGGAGTGATTTGTAAAATATCCATAAAGAAAAAGTAAATCTGTTTACAGTTCTGTTTCATATGGGTGCTGAGAGAGGTATCCATAGATCTCTTAATGTTGCTCTCTAAGTGCACCAGATTGATGCATTTAACTTCAATATTTAAAAAATAAATCTTCCCGGGGGAGCATGCCCCCGGACCCCCTAGAGCAGGGTTCGACAACAGGCAGGCCGCTGTCCAGATCCGGACCCAGACCCCGACCTATACGGACCCGGACCTATAATCAATACATTAATAGGGGATTTCAATTTTGACGGGGCTATTCTATTTTAACCAGGGACGTGCACAGACATTTGGAGGGGCTATTGCTCTAAACTAGAAAAAGGGCCTCCCCCCCGAAAACGTAAGAACTTTTTTTATAAAAAAATAAAAAACCAGGGGGACATATCTCATTAACATATCTAATGTTAGTGACTATTATAGACAAAATGCGGACAATTCTGTTTTAATGTAGTTTGACCATTGTAACGTCGGGTTACGTAGTGTAACCCTTTTATATTAGCACAGGCGGAGCCCTCTACTGGACTCTATGGGTACTCTCTTACCCCGCAAGCATTCTCCCACTGAGACTTCTATAGACGTAGCCGGCCCTGGGCGGGCCTACCTGAATGCACGCGCATCACACCGTATAAAAGGAGGCCTCGCCTCCTGACTATCATCCTACACTTCTCTTCAGCGAGCGGAATAGGACTGACAGTGCCCCGAGTAGAGGGCTCCGCCTGTGCTAATATACAAGGGTTACACTACGTAACCCAACGTTATATCTCTCACAGGCTCCGCCCTCTACTGGACTCTATGGGTACAGTGGGTGGAGCCGCGATGTATACGCGCACTGTCGTCCAACAATATTCCACCCTACTGCCCCTGACCGGCTATTATGGTCAGCAGCTGCTGCCCCACCTTCTCCTTTAACCCGGTTGTAACCGAGGAGAAATCTGGGCTGTGGCTGACAGAGCACACCCTGCTGCGCTTACCTCGCAAAAAGTGTGCTCAAAAAACAGTGCCGGGGGACCCCCCCACCCTGGATGGGGAGAGCCCCCTCGGCCCCGAAAGGGCTAACTACACGCCTGCCTCCCTGAATCCCTAAGGATAACAGGGAGAGCGCCAGAGCCCCTGCCCCACACTCAAACACTGACCCCGTGTCGAGTGTGTGGACTAAAGTGTGGAGGGCTCCCCCCCTCCTGCTCTCGGCAGGAGGAGAGCAGCCCTCCAGCCCTGTAAGGGCCCAGTGCGCCACCCCTCCCCTCCCGGGACCCTCCGAAGGCCCGAGAACAGCGAAGGCGCATTACGTCCGGGGAGGGGGTCAGATGCCAACTGACCCACAACCCCCCCCCCCTCCCCCCTACCAGTCCTGTGTTGCCCCCGCAAGTACAGACGAGGAGAAAGAGCCCGACATGTCCAAGAGATAAAACCTTATGAAGGGGCCTGGCGTCGACCAAGACGCCGCTGTGCATATATCCACACTCCACACTCACACCGTTGAATAAGGCTGTTGACGCACGAACCCCCGTGGGGCAGGCTCTCCCTGCCTGTCCGTAGGCATGTGCAATGCACTCGCAGAGCCAGCCTGCCAGGCGTTTCTTGGACAGAGCTTTCCCGATCACCCCGCCCCCGAAGCACACGAACAGCTGTTCGGTGCGTCTAAGGGCAGCCGTGCGCTCTACATAACATGCTAGCGCACGCACCGGGCAGAGGAGGTGCAGTTTAGCTTCCCTGGTCCCACATGGAGGGGAAGCCTAAAACCCCCTAACTGAATAGCCCTTGACCTGAACGCACTCCTTAGGCTCTTGGGCACAAAGGAGGGGTTCGGTCTGAGTGTCGCGCCGCTCCGGTCACCCCGAATCTGTAAACAGCTCGGGTGCACCGACAGAGCAGTTAACTCGGACACTCTTTTGGCTGACGTTAAGGCAAGAAGCAAAGCTGTTTTCCACGACAATGCTTTCAGAGAGGAGAGCTCCAGAGGCTCAAACGGCCCCGAGGCCAGAGCCTCGAGCACTAGGGGCAGGTCCCACTGTGGGGTGGAGGCGTGCACTACTGGGCGCAGCCTCCTGACCCCCTGTAAAAACCGCGACATCAGTGGTTGACTAAAGGCTGACCTGCCGCAAATCCCTCATGGCAGGACGAGATGGCTGCTGCATACACCTTCACTGTTGAATGCGCAAGCCCTCTGTCCACCAGTAACTGTAAGAAGGATAAAATAGAGCCTAACTCACAAAATAGGGGCTCTATTCTCCGCTCCTCACACCATCGCTGGAATCCTAGCCACTTTGGCCTGTAACAGGCTGTGGTGGATCCAGCTGTAGCTGCCTGGATAGACTGAATAACACTATCAGACAATCCACCCTGTCTCAACCTGTCCCTCTCAGGAGCCAAACCTGGAGAGGACGGCCGAGAGTGGGTAACGCCCCGATTGCACCTGCCTCTTGAGACATCGCCCCCCAGAACTGGGGAACCGCCCAGGGCTGGCCCACCTTCATCTGTGTCATCTCTGAGTACCACGGCGCCCCAACGCGATCCGGAGCCACTAGGATGACTGACAGACGTTCTCGCCTCACTCTCCTCAGGAGGGGAGAGTGAGACGCAGCGGTGGACAGGCGTATAGCAGCTTCCTTGGCCATGGCTCGTGTGCAAACGCGTCCACCCCCAAGGGTGGGTCGTCGCTCCGAGCCACGGAGAACCACAGGGCACAGTGGCTGTTTCGCCGGCTGGCGAACAGATCCACTTCCGCTCTCCCGAACTGGGCCCAGATCTGCTTCACCACCTTCGGGTGAAGCACCCACTCGCCTGGCAGGGGGCCGCCCCTCGACATGAGGTCGGCTCCCCGTTCTCCAGTCCCGGGGTATGGAGGGCTCTCAGAGCCCATAACCACAGCCTCTCCGCTGTGATCAACAAGGCGGCGGAGCGGACTCCGCTCTGCCTGTTGATATAAGCCCTCGCTCCTGACCATTACATGCCTCCCTTGAATTAGGGGCCTGAAATGCTGGAGGACTAACACTACCGCCCGTAGCTCTAGGAGGTTGCTGTGTCGAGACTCTGTTAGAGCCCAGCGCCCACCTATAGCCCTCTTCAGGCAGGTCCCTCCCCATCCTGTTCCGGATGCATCCGTGAACACTGTGATGTAGGAGGTCACCCGTCCCAGTGGAGACCCCCTCCGGAGGTGATCCGGGGACCCCCAAAACCGGAGGTTGCCCCTCACTGAGGGGGGTATGGTCACCAGCCGCCGCTTGTGCCTCTTGGGATCCAAGCGCAGGCTGGAGAACCACCTCTGCAGGCGGCGCATATGTAGTAACCCTAACGGGACCCTCATGTGATCAGCCGCCATGAGACCCAGCGTCTGCATGACAGTAAAAGCTGTCACTGTTGCCCCCTGTCGCAGTCTGCGTACCCCCTGAAGAAGGGACGCACGTCTGCTCTCTGACAGGGTGGCGCGCAACGTGCCTGCATCGAGCACCACACCCAAATACAACGCCCGTTGGTGAGGTATGGGGGTGCTCTTTTTCCAATTGATCGCGAAGCCTAATCTGGTTAGGTGTGTGATCAATTGTGCTGTGCAAAACATTGCCTGTTCCCGTGACCCAGCCATGACTATGAGGTCGTCTATGTAAAAGAAAACTCTCATGCCGTGTGCGCGCAGCGGTTGAAGCGCTGTGGCCACACATTTGCTGAATGTGCGTGGGGATAGGGAATAGCCGAACGGCAGCCTGTTGTACTCGTAGGCTATTCCCTGGAAGGCAAAACGCAGATACTTTCTGTGCTTTGGAGCAATTTCTACATGAAAGTACGCGTCTTTCAGGTCGATGGTGGTGAACCAATCGCCTGGCTGCACCAGCCCCAGTAACTGTTTCATAGTTAGCATGCAGAATTTCCTGCGGGAAATGTGGCCATTCAGGCCGCGGAGATCTAGAATAGGTCTGAATTCCCCTGTCTTCTTGGGAACCAGGAAGTATATGGAATAAAGACCCTCTTCCCTGCGCTGAGGGTGCACAACAGACACAGCCTGTTTCTGCACCAGAGCCTGAATCTCTGCTGAGAGGAAACTCATCCCCTCTCGAGAGGATAGCTTCACCTCTCGCATGCCCATAAAAGGGGGTGGGACGCTGCAGAACTGGAGTGAATAGCCCCGTTTCAGCGTCCTGTCCATCCACCCTGATAGTACACATTTACCTCTCGCATGCCCATAAAAAGAGGTGAGTGTGGGACACCCACAAGACAGTGGTCCATGTGATACAGTGGTACAGTGTATAGACATGTGGTACAGTGGGACGCTGCGTCCTCCTGTCCCTCCACCTTGTTAGCACACAGCTGAGTTTCCATTCCCCAGAACATTGTGTTAATGGACAGGCCCTCAGCTGTGGGGCAGCAGCTATGAAGCTGTGATACTCTCTGGTGACCCGTTCCACCGCAAAAACTCCCCGCGAAGGGCCGATTATTTACTGAGGACCCTGAACGCACCGCCGCGCGCTCTTGTGTGAGCGCGCGCTCCACCCTAATGCTGTTCTCACCACTACGGTAAACAGCATTAATCGGAGTCTTTATAGGCGTAGTGTGTTTTACTAAGGTCCCTGAACGCACCGCCACGCGCTCTTGTGTGAGTGCGGACTCCGCCATAATGCAGCCTTTACCACTACGGGTAAACTGCATTGGAGTCTTTGCTCTAGGCGTAGTGTGTTCTCTGACAGCAATACGCCGGCCATAATGTCCCTGTACCCGCATAGCGCTCTCCTTTAGATAGCACTCCCTGCGGTTCATCCCTCTCTGCGCACGCCCATTAGCCACCTCCTTTACAGGAGCTACAGCTGGGGCAGCGAATGGGGAATTTGTACGGTTAACATTGTGTGTAGGCCTAAGTGTAGCCTTTGTGGAAACAAAATACACTTAGATTTGGATACAGATCAACCTCATTCTTATTAGAAAACGTAGTGATCTGTGCATTATACAGGGAGGAGGCGGGATTCGCCCCCTCGTCCCGGGCGGAGAGATGTTCTCCCCCCGCCAGCCAGATCCGTAAAGACGGAAAACCCGTCCCCGTGAGTGCCGGCACGCCGGTTCCACGGGGTGGGCCGAAGAGGTGGAGGGCGCCGCGGGCACGGGATCTCCGTGCCTGCACCTCTCCCTTCGTCTCACCTCTCTACTGAGATCTTTGAACGCACCGTGGCCCGCCCTCGGGGGAGGGGGGCCGCGCGCGCCTTCACAATGCCGTCTCTTTGAACCGGACATTATGGGGGAAAGTGGAATTGTGGAGAGAAATGACTCTTACTCTGGGATAAATGCAATAGTCTTTACTGAATGCATTTTTCCCACACACACACCTCCCTCCAGAACTAGAGTTTACAAACGTAAACCACCGTTCTCCTGCGGGGGTTCCTGAACGCACCGCGGCCACTCTCACGAGGGCCGCGCGCCCACGTATTAACGCTGTATTTCCCATTGCAACGGTGAAATGCATTAATCGGAGCCATTATACTAGGCAAGGTGTGTTTTCTGACAACAGCACGCCGGCAATAGCGTCTCTTGAACCCGCACAGTGCTTTGACAGCACTCGGTTTATTCCACTCACGTGCACACGCCCACCTGCTGGCTCCCTATACTGGGGTTTACAGCAGGGGCGGGGAGTGTAGGACAGTGTTTCTTCCTCTGGGAATGGGCAAGAAGCAGCTACGCTGCGACTAATCCTCATCCCGTGAGCAAAGAGCCCTTCCGTAAACACGGGGGCTCCCAGGAGATCAACACGATCCTCTTTGGAAAGTGCCACGCGGCGTGATATCCCAGGGACATCACACGGCGGGCAGCGGTGGCGGCCTGTGATGAAGTAGGGGCGACCCTATATCACGTGAAGCCACCGAGCACCGGTCCCTGGGGGAACCGGGCCTGGGGCAAGGCCCGTGGACCAAGCTACTTATTCGGCCTTGCGGCCCAATAATCGCTCTGACCTGGTGAGGCGGGGGCATCTCTCGCAATAAGTGAGTAGCCCACACATCCGCCGCCACGATCATCATCCAGGGAGAGTACAGCCCTGGGCGGTGGACTTCCATGGACGCCAGACCCGGAAGGAATGGCGAACGTGAATGGCACCGCCTCAGCCATATCCTGGTCCCCCAACCACTCGAAGCAAGGTGGTGGGGATCGGCGCCCGCTATTTCAACCAGGGCACGAAGGACAGGCCCGGGTCTCTAGCAGTGGCGACTCCCTGGAGGTATGATAACTCTTTCTTCTTCTTTCAAACGTCTGCAGTCTCTCGTGGAATCACTTCCGCTGCTGAAGAGAAAAGGATGATAGTCAGGAGGCGAGGCCTCCTTTTATACGGTGTGATGCGCGCGCATTCAGGTAGGCCCGCCCAGGGCCGGCTACGTCTATAGAAGTCTCAGTGGGAGAATGCTTGCGGGGTAAGAGAGTACCCATAGAGTCCAGTAGAGGGCGGAGCCTGTGAGAGATATAACTGCTGTGCCTTAAATAAACTCACTAATTAATGAAACCTGTTCAATATGCATTATTCTTATTCTTATCATTCTTTATGAGCGCAGTAACGGTAAGGTATCTAATTACTTATTTATTTAGTATTCCATAACTTAATAACAGAGATGGTCAAACTAAAGTAGAGACATGGCAGAAATCCTACAATGAAGCGGGACAGTGAAGTGTTCTCCTGTAAGAGGGCGATCAAGAAAAGAGAGGGAGCGGTGAGGGAGTTTACGGAGCAGATGAAAAGACACAGAAAGACAGAAGCACAATAACAAGTATATTTAGGTGTTTTTTTTTAAATAACCGACGGTGTCAAGAGGAAGTAAGGTCCCCTGGTTTGTCCCCTATACTCTAACATGTCATGAGAAAACTCAGAATCAATTTAAGCATATTTAAAAACGGGAACATTTCCGGGGACAGATTGACCCGAGAATTGGCCACCAAAGCCAGGCAGGCACATGATCACCATATGAGGCCGGACCGGACTCGGAGGGCTTCCCTTTGCTTTCCAGCTGTCAGATTGTAAACAAAGTCACGTGACGCTCAGATGACAGCGCTGACAAGGTGTGTTTGCAGCGAGAATCTACAATACTAATTGTGGGCTTATCATGTTTATTCGGCCACAACAGAAAAAAATACTTTCGCTCTCTCCAGAGGGGCAGGTCAGCCAAAAAGGTCAAAAGGGCCGTTGCCGCCGACAGGGGGCGAAAGAAACAAGTGAGCGATACAGGGAGAGAAACACAGAAGAAGAGACGAGACAGCGGCAGAGAGAAGCGGAGAGGAAAGTGAATAGAGAACGGCAGTGACGCATCCTAAAACCCGGATGTAAACTCCTTCCGGTTTCTTCGTCAAAAACCAATGCAATTTCTCCATAGGATTTTGGAAAATAGCTCGAAATAAGGTCTGTGGTCGACACACATTTAAGAGACGGATCACGTTTTGTTCAGCCGGATAATATCCACATGTCTACCCTACTTTTATAATTTTCTTATCATAAATCTAGCCGCCAGAAGCAAAACTGCTAACGTTATGCTATAAATGAACTACAGCAGGGCTGCTTCAACGTCACGCCAACTTAAGATCCATATTCAAACATACAGATTGTAAATTAATTGTACTTTCTTTATTTGATTGGCAGTCAGTTGTTGATTACATGCAGACGTTGATAAAGCTACAGGCAAGTTAGACATTTTGATGTTCCGGACCTTTGCATGGGGAGATTTTCTCTAACTGGACCTCGTTGAATTTTAGTTGACTACTCCTGCCCTCGAGGATATTAGTTCCACCCCCCACTTATAAAAATAGCACTTTACCCCTGCTTACACCTATATGCCGTGAGCTGATTATCGAGCCTTCATTGTAACAAGTATACTGTGTATGGGCGTGTGGGGAGTGTAGCAGTAGAAAATTCAACTGTAGCGCCGGGTAGATTAAGGGAAAACCCTAAATGTTTGAGCACCCTCTGTGAAACGTCAAGCTACCCCACAGCACCCCCAAAAGAAAATCTCTGGCTTCTTCACTGGAGACACATCTATGGAATCAGAATTTCAATAGCTTAACATTAAATGACGGATATACCTTTCTGTCTGTGATGTTTTACAAATCAGATATTAATGTGTAGAAGTAAAACATGTGAACTAGTATAGCAATATCCTGTAAAATTATGTGAAAACATGAATAAAACTACACATCTTCAGATGTTATACATACATAAGTGTCCTACACTAATAATACAAAGTTATTATGGCATTGTATGCTGTGTGTACCTTGTGTGCACCGTCTAGTTATTGCACGTTATTGAATTATCTTTTGAATATGTTATATTTGATGAAAAAAATATACAATAGAGTACATACAAAATAGGGGGAAAGTAGAAGGTCAATGATAAAAATATAGAATATTATATGATTTGATATACTTTATTAATCCCCGTGGGGAAATTGTTTCTCTGCATTTGACCCATCCTAGTGTTAGGAGCAGTGTGCTGCCATTTTGAATGGCTCCCGGAGAGCAGTGTAGGGAACGGTGCCTTGCCGGGGACTTGAACTGGTGACCTTCCAGTTGCTTCCAGACTAGGGGTCTACATACATGTATGCGCCTAAAAGCCAGCCGCCTGTAAATAACAAATGAAGAACAAGAACAAAACACAACAAAACGAACACAATACATGAAGAAGAACAGTTAGTAGCTACGGCGAGTTCACACAACACACAGGAGCTAGAAGACCCACCTGCTTCTTTTAAATCAGGTGTGTGGGAACATTTCGGGTTCCCTGTGGACTACAACAATGATGGAGTGCGAGTTGTGGATCGGACGAGGACGGTGTGTCGGCGTTGTTCGACAGCGGTGCGGTATGCTGGTGGTAACACGTCAAACATGCTCAATCACCTCCGAGTCAGTCTCAGTCCCCAGCGAGAGGGCTTTCTCGACGGCAGGTGACATAGTTACCGCCAACAGATCTGCCCTCACTGCTGACAACGTAGACAGACTCATCTTTCTGAAAAAAAACTTGAAAATAGAGTAAAGCTTGAGTACCTTTATTTAGGCATATTGGCCTCACACACTCACAAGTTAATTACACATGTTAGACTTTGCTCCTAAAGGTAAAGATTGTATTTTGTTTTATATTTATCATTGTATTTATTTTATATTTTGACATCAGGGGATGTCATACAGTTCTGTATTGCCTTTTATTGATTGTGATTGAAACACTTTCTTATTATTTATTTTAATATTTTCAAGACATTCTTTTTAGTTGTTCAGCTTATTTAACCTTTTAGTTTGACATCAGCCATTATAAATAATATGGCCATCTGAGTGTGCGTGTTACTGTTTGTGTTTGTTTTTAACTGTGTAATACAGTTAATGATTTCAAATGTTAGAGTTCCTTATTTTCATACCAAAACTTGCACTACTGTTAAAAATAAATAACAGCAAATGAAATTATGCATTTGGGACTTTTTTTTTTACTTTTCCTTGTTGTACCGAAACCGTACCGAACCGTGAGCCCCAAACCGAGGTATGAACCGAACCGTGACTTCTGTGAACCGTTACACCCCTAATGTAGACAGAATAAGAAATGTGCAGAATATGACAGTTTAATGGTGGAGGTACACACATATTGATAGATGTCTTGTCACTGTTGAGGAACCTGCGACCCAAGTTTTTCTTTCATTGCATAACTACACCGTAGTTGTGTATATGTCAATAAACCTTTGAAAATCTTGAAAGGGATGTGCAAAATAGCCATAATATACAGTCTTTAATTAACTATTAGTTGAGAATAACGAGTAATGAATATACTTGATAGGGATCTGCAGATAAATGTTTACCCTTCTCAAGCACCAACTAATATCTCGCCTGATTGTTGGCTGGTCCCCATCAAGTCCAGTTTTGGACAATCTGCCGTGGGTTCGTTCCATTTCAAAGTGCTGTTTGACGCTCGTCGTAACCTTGGCGCACTGCCACTTCAACATCCAATCCCTGAGCTTGAAAATTAATCACGGGGACTGTAGTCCCAAACGATAGCTGAGGATTATAGGTAGTGTAGTGTCTTCGGCTTTTTTCGGATTTCATATCGCATTAACACCATATCCCAATGTGCATTGCTGCTAAAACATCCAGTCACCAAGCTTAAACTATAGCTGAGGATCTTGGGTAATCAGTTCAGTGGGTGTGTATCGCAATGATGCTCGAAATGTCCCTTATAGGCCTACGTCTGTTTCCGGTTATTTTTATTTTGAAATTCAGTTCCTGACGGACGCCAAAAAAGCCTGGGATTATAGAATTAAACAAATAAATAAAAACAAGGATAATTGTGTGTTATTGTTGAGTAAATAACAGTGTGTTATTTAGAAAAGAATAACAAATTAGAAGGAAAAAAACATTTAAAAAATACAGATTTCAGTATTCTGAGGCTCTGAGCCCCATTTATTTTCCTCGCGGACGGCAAAAAAAGTCAGATATTATACGATTTAAAATAAAAACAATAATAGTGGCTTGATATTGAGTGAGAACATGTTTTATGAACCACACAGCTTCCGGTCTTCCAAGACCCGAACGGACAAAAAGACGTGCTGCAGGCACGAAACATACTACCAATAGAAATACATTGCTTTTAGAATCGTTCTGTGTGACACGAAGAAAATGGGAAAATTGTGTTTGTGAACACGAATCAATAGATTAAATGTCGTTACTATAACACGAAATGCCGTGAGACTGGGTTGTCTCATCACAAACACTCAAATAGCCCTCATTTAAATCATTAACGGCCCGTCCACATGGCGGCGTGCGCTGAAGCTTCAACGCTTCTGCCCATTCACTTTGAATGGGGTGACGTCACGCTTTGCCGAATTGCATTGTGGGAGCGTTGCTTCGCTTTGCTCGCGTTGATCACTTCAAAAGTTGAGCAATGTTCAACTTTTGAAGCTTCGGCGGAAGCGTCAGCCAATCAAATCATATGCCAGTACAAGCTCTAGCCAATCAAACCGCGTGCTTGTGTGTCCGGGGCGGGAAATTCATGTGATTGGTTGTTGGCCGAGCTTCAGACAAGCCCGCCGGCAAGCTTTTACGCACACCGCTGTGTGGACGCTGCGTAAGGCCTCCAAATAAAAAAAATTCTTCACGGCCTAATTCAGGTTTAGATTTGTTAATCTAAACCTGGCGTAACACTGAGTGGATACGGGTATTTATCTATACTGTCAGGCCATTTTTGCTTCATCCGCCACTGAGAAACTTGTATAGGAATGAACAAGGTCCGGCCTCCAACGCTGTATCCAGTTTTCTTCATACATTCATGGTTAGCATGCGGTAGGCTAGCATGCTGTAGGCTAGCATACTGGATGGTAGCATACAGGATGCTTGAATGCTAGGTTGCTTGCTAATTGCTGAGGACCTGGGACTGATGCGGGTAACTTCTGATGGTGAATCAGTAGTATGGAGGAAATGAGCGGCCAACACAGCAACAACGTTCTTGAGCCATGGCTTTAACAACACTTCTTTGTGTGCAACGTTATTGGTAGCCATCTTCCAACAATGTTTGAGGCACAGGTTGGTAAGAATTAGCGCCTACAGTTCAGCACATGTTGGTAAGAATTAGCGCCTACAGTTCAGCACATGTTGGTAAGAATTAGCGCCTACAGTTCTTCAAACTATAGACATTTGAAACCACTTCCTACCCCTCTATTTACAGCCCTTTAACTTAGACTGTGTGCATATTTAAACTTGACCCTTTAAGTCATGTTTGACAACCGTGATTGGCAGCTGCTTTGAATTGAATAGTCGTGAAGCCAGAGAACTGTACAAGAGGAGATGTTACTTATCATAACAGTCACATCTAATAGTCAAATGTGAGGAAAAAAACTGAGTTTAGTGTTACTGAAAGAGAAAGGAACCTATATTAATGTCTCTTTGTGTTATGTGTGTCAGTGGTTCTTTCAGTGTCTGTGCTTTGAGTATATGTTTTAACAGCTCTGGGTTGTTATTCGGGAGTGGTGCAGAGTGAGTAAGTAGGACACCAAGTTAGTGATCAGAGGAGCCTGTGCCTTGCTCTCTTGCTCACACACACACACACACACACACACACACACACACACACACACACACACACACACACACACACACACACACACACACACACACACACACACACACACACACACACACACACACACACCCACCCACACACTGTATTTTTCTCTCTTGGTATTTGTCATGAAGTTTCCCTATTTCTGTCTATTTCTTTTTCACTGTTTCTTTTTAATATCCTTTGCACACATACACGCACGCACGCACGCACCCTTGCAGAGCTCACAGGGCCACAGGAGAGAGGGGAAAGTGGAGAAAAGAGGAAGAAATGGAGAGCAGGATCTGGCGGAGGAGGAAACTACATTCCTCCTACGCAGTAGAGGAGATATGAGGACATGTAAATGTGACTACAGGAGCTATAGAGTGACAATAAGACGGACTACCGGAGAGGGCAATACATATGAGGGAGTGTGAGATAAGGGAGAGATCAGCAGCTTTAGAGAGAAAAAGAGAGGAAAATGAAGAGTTGATACTCAATCTCAATAATCTCCTGATATCATTACACAGCCACATTCTCCACGTCCAATACATTTCTTGCAATTGCTCACCGCAGTAACGATATTAAAGCTAATGCTGGTGATTATTGCATTCTTATTAAGCCAGGTCGCCGTTAACTTGTAATAGATGGGCACGTGTTTTGCTGTCGTAAAAATGCCAATTAGCCACTAATATAGCAACGCTGAGATGAGGTGTAGGAAGCGTTGACGATGTGGGAAAAGAAGATGGCAGTTTTACAAAGAAAAACTCAAAAACAGAAATATTGATGCTATTTAGCTTCAGGATTGGAGAGTTCAGAATGCATGTAATGGCGTAACAGCACGAAGGCAAAAGAGGTGAAAACAGGTAATCGGATTAGAGATGTATTTATCAAAAATCGGGATAACTACCTGATTTAGAATTTTTAAATACATTTTAAGAATGATATACAGTACGACCATGCAAATGCACTCACATTTAGATACAATTCTTCCATTGTTTTCTTATGCATCCTACTTGTAAAAATGCGTATGGGCCATACAAAGCAAAGTAGTCACTTAAATGTACTTTGCTACCAGAGACACCGGTGGCGTATATTACTTCAATGTTATTATATACTTAAAAACACAAGGTTATTAAGCATTAAAGCATTTCCACTCTAAAGTCTGCCTACAAGTTTCTTATCAGGCACAAACTGGCAGCCAAAAACCAGTCCATAGAGTGGCGCATGCATTTTGAATGAGTTTTTGAAGTAATCCCCAAACCTGTTTAGCTGCAGCTGTAACCTACAGCTCTAAATGAACAGGTTGGTATTTAGATTAAAACCTTTATTCATTTCGAAAACTTGAAAGTCACGGTTTAAATGTATTTATTTCATCTTTACATTAAAACATTATTGAATACTTTTTATATTAATTTTTTAATATTTGTAGACAGTGGCAAAGCCCCGGGGGTGGATGAGATCCGCCCGGAAATGCTGAAGGCTCTGGGTGTTGAGGGACTGTCATGGTTGACACGTCTCATCAACGTTGCGTGGAAGTCGGAAACGGTACCGAAGGAGTGGCAGACCGGGGTGGTGGTCCCCCTTTTCAAAAAGGGGGATCAGAGGGTGTGTGCCAATTACAGAGGCATCACACTACTCAGCCTCCCCGGGAAAGTTTACTCCAAGGTACTCGAAAGGAGGGTCAGGCCGATTGTCGAACCTCAGATTGAGGAGGAACAATGCGGATTCCGTCCTGGTCGTGGAACGACGGATCAGCTTTTTACTCTCGCAAGGATCCTGGAGGGGGCCTGGGCGTACGCTTATCCGGTCTACATGTGTTTTGTAGACTTGGAGAAGGCGTATGACTGAGTTCCCAGGGAGTTTCTGTGGGAGGTGCTGCAGGAGTATGGGGTGAGGGGGTCTCTACTCAGGGCCATCCAATCTCTGTACTCCCAAAGCGGGAGCTGTGTCCGGGTCCTCGGCAGTAAGTCGGACCCATTTCCGGTGAGGGTTGGCCTCCGCCAGGGCTGCGCCTTGTCACCAATCCTGTTTGTAATATACATGGATCGGATTTCGAGGCGTAGTCGTGGGGGGGGGGGTCTGCAGTTCGGTGGACTAAGGATTGCACCACTGCTTTTTGCAGATGATGTGGTTCTGATGGCTTCATCGGTCTGCGACCTTCAGCACTCACTGGATCGGTTCGCAACCGAGTGTGAAGCGGCTGGGATGAGGATCAGCACCTCCAAATCTGAGGCCATGGTTCTCAGCAGGAAACCGATGGACTGTCCACTCCAAGTAGGGAATGAGTCCTTACCCCAAGTGAAGGAGTTCAAGTATCTCGGGGTCTTGTTCTCGAGTGAGGGATCAATGGAGCGTGAGATGGGCCGGAGAATCGGAGCAGCGGGAGCGGTATTGCAGTCGCTTTACCGCACCGTTGTGACGAAAAGGGAGCTGAGCCGGAAGGCAAAGCTCTCTGTCTACCGGGCCATTTTCGTTCCTACCCTCACCTATGGTCATGAAGGATGGGTCATGACCGAAAGAACGAGATCGCGGATACAAGCGGCCGAGATGGGTTTCCTCCGCCGGGTGGCTGGTGTCTCCCTTAGAGATAAGGTGAGAAGTTCGGTCATCAGGGAGGGACTCGGAGTTGAGCTGCTCCTCCTTCGCGTCGAAAGAAGCCAGTTGAGGTGGTTCGGGCACCTAGTTAGGATGCCACCTGGGCGCCTCCCTAGGGAGGTGTTCCAGGCACGTCCAGCTGGGAAGAGACCAAGGGGTAGACCTAGGACCAGGTGGAGGGATTATATCTCTTCGCTGGCCTGGGAGCGCCTTGGGATCCCCCAGTCAGAGCTGGTTGATGTGGCCAGGGAAAAGAAAGTTTGGGGCTCTCTGCTGGAACTGCTACCCCCGCGACCCGACCACGGATAAGCGGGAGAAGATGGATGGATGGATGGATGTAGACAGCCCTAACTTTGGATTCATGATCTGATCCGGACAGACCCCAACACAGACATCTGGGGTTTTACGGTGACATGTGGGCCTGAGGATGTGTGGGTCTGGGCAGAAAAGAGTTGAAATATCTGACACATGAGATTGGAGGAGGAGGGATGGTCCGGCGTCTCATCACTCCTCTTTAAGATGACCTTTCAGGTGCTGTCTCAGAGAAAGTCTCCCACTGCTAATTTCACATGCGGAGAGAACATGTAGCCAGACAGCCAGCCATCGGGGGGGGGGGCACCCACAGGAGAATAGCACTGACACTCCAGTTCAAATCAAAGAACCTTAAAGTCTGTGTGGATCGGGAGAGTTCCCCTCACTTTCTGAAATACAACCATCCATCTATCCACAATACAATGCATACTTTAAATGGCCTGTCTGCATGATGAAACAGAGACGGTATCTGTTGCAGTGAATCTAAAATGAAGTGAAGTTGCTTTCTGTGTTGATGTATGGCAGTGTAGCCCTGGCTCCTGTATCTCTGGGCTGTGTTTCTCCTCTGCAGCCCATCGGCTTCTGTTACATCACACACCTGCTTATTGAAGCTGCTTCATGCTGCAGTTTGAACTCTGTGACACATATCTGTACAAACAGCAAACAGGGTATCTTCTTGTAGGGTATCTTCTTGTAGTTTCATTAAAATAGTAGCTAATTAACACCTAATCATAGAAAACAGTTTTTTGTAGAAGCCACAGTTTGTGTCATATATTCTCATTACTGTGCTGGGTAGGAATGAGGAATTTTTCACTTCAAAAGTTAATATTTAGAACTTGCTTGTACAAGCGATATAAAATGAGGAACAGAATCAGACTGTCTTACTGCGTAGCTAGGTTATTCCATAAGAAGGGATAGGAGGAAAAGGCCCATTGGTTTACTGATGTCCTATAAACACTGGGGAAAAACAAGAGCCCTGTATTCTGAGAACTGGAAGTCTGAACGCTTTATGTAGATCAGTCAGTGGCGTGCCCATTTACACTAGTCCCTATTTTCACAGTAGCCCCTTTTTATTTGACATGGTTAACACACTTACACTGAACAAAAATATAAACGCAACACTTTTGTTTTTGCTCCCATTTTTCATGAGATGAACTCAAAGATCTAAAACATTTTCTATATACACAAAATAACCATTTCTCTCAAATATTGTTCAAAAATCAGAAAAAATCTGTGATAGTGAGCACTTCTCCTTTGCCGAGATAATCCATCCACCTCACAGGTGTGGTATATCAAGATGCTGATTAGACAGCATGATTATTGCACAGGTGTGCCTTAGGCTGGCCACAATAAAAGGCCACTCTGAAACATGCAGTTTTGCTTTATTGGGGTGGTCTGGGGGGTCCGAAAACCAGTCAGTATCTGGTGTGAGGGGTAGGGGTAGGGTTAGGGTTAGGGTAATGTTGTGAATCGAGTGGCCCATGGTGGTGGTGGGGTTATGGTATGGGCAGGCGTATGTAATGGATGACGAACACAGGCCACTCGATTCACAACATAACCCTAACCCTACCCCTAACCCCTCACACCAGATACTGACTGGTTTTCGGCCCCCCCCAGACCCCCCCAATAAAGCAAAACTGCACGTTTCAGAGTGGCCTTTTATTGTGGCCAGCCTAAGGCACACCTGTGCAATAATCATGCTGTCTAATCAGCATCTTGATATGCCACACCTGTGAGGTGGGATGGATTATCTCGGCAAAGGAGAAGTGCTCACTGTCACAGATTTTTTCAGATTTTTGAACAATATTTGAGAGAAATGGTTATTTTGTGTATATAGAATATGTTTTAGATCTTTGAGTTCATCTCATGAAAAATGGGAGCAAAAACAAAAGTGTTGCGTTTATATTTTTGTTCAGTGTAATAACATTCAGTATGTCCCTGTTTTTTAGAAGTTCCAAGGCCCTGGTTTTGTGTATGCTTGCTCACCAGAATGGCTTTGACACACCAAATGGAACCAAATGATGACCACAACTAATTGGCTGGCTTCCAGAAAATACAGGTCTCATAGCAGGGGGAGCTAGTTTAGCCAAAAGTGTTTGGTTTAGGGCTGCAACAAACGACTAATTTGATAATCGATTAATCTATCGATTAATGAAACGATTAATCGATTATTCGGATCGTTAAGGTTTTAACTGTACTACTACTTATATCGATACTGCTTATCGATCCGGTCCTTTTAACGATAGTATTAACGGTTCTTTTGACAAGAAATAAGGTAAACTAACTAAACAAATTGTGAACAAAACTAACATCGCTTTTTATTTTAATTAAATGCATAATATTTCACATCAAAAGAAACAACAATGTTTTAACAAATCGTATTAAATAATGTGATGACAGAACTGTAAACAGAATAGCTGAAACTTTAACAAAATAAATAACTCAGTTACCTCTAATCATTAACCCATGTTTTTATAACTGAGTTAACACGTGTGTTGCTGCTAGCATACATAACACCTGACGTGGAAACGTTACTCGTGGACGGGGCTACAGAGCTGCTAGAAAGACAGTGGAACCCGGTGCATTTCTCCGTCTGGATCTGGAGCACTTTTGCTAAATGTTTAGACAAATTGCTCGTGTTACCGCCCTTACATGCTAAACTCTTATTGCACTTTTGGTAACGAGCATTGTCCACATCGAGACGGCTAAAGTTTAACCATACCTCGGAGCGCGTTCTCTCCGCCATCTCCTCCGTGTGTGTGTGTTGCATGCATGTAGCGGCTGCGTGTGTGTGTGTAAACTGCCCCGCCCCCTCGCAAGCAGGCGGGGGAGAGATCTCTCGTCTGAATTGGGAAGATCGAAAATACATTATAGACGCATTTTGTAGTCATATTGCATATTAGAAACGGAGTTGGTGACACTAAGACTGCGATATAACGTTTATGTAGCAATAATACATATGACATATGTTTTAAATGTTTCCTGTACCGATAAAAAAGAGCGATAACGTTGGAGCTTAACGGGGTGTAGAACACATGTGATGACGTCACCAACGAATCGACGACTGAATTAGTTGCCAACTAATTTGGTAATCGATTTTAATCGATTAAGTCGATTAGTTGTTGCACCCCTAGTTTGGTTTTTTTTTTCTAACAGTTGTTTCAGTTAACATACATTTCCTTGTGTGTAGCTTCGAACAAGGTTGAATATTTCGAAACGTTTTGATATGATTTGAAAGTTGAACTATGTAAGAAAGATGTAAATAAGACTATTTAATGTATTAGTCCTCTCCTTTCCTTATTGCCTAATCCCTTAATCCTTCCTTATCTCTCTTGCTTCCTTCCTTCCATCACACCCTCTTCCTTTCATCATTACCCTTCCTTTTTATGTTCATTGTTATGTGTTTCATTCTAATAAACATTAGATTGATTTCATCCTATAGTTGTACATTCTGCTGTACTCACACCTGGCTCTATTATGTTGTTTTATATTTTCTGTCATCTAACATTAAATCATTAGGACATTTCTTTATTGTTTTTATAGCCTTCCATTTTAGTTTTGAGAGACTTATTGATGATATATCCTTGCAGACTATAAGACGCTAAAGTGATATTGCAAACAGTGAGCGATTATGCTGGATGGTTTTTCCATTTACCCTGCAAGTCTCACTTTCTTTTTATGTGACTACATATGACCTTTGTCATATTGATGGTAGTTGTCACAGCTTAAATAAAAGAGACATACAGAGAGGGAGAGTATGCCATGGGAAAGATGGAAGAGTGACAAGAATACACAACCATGGGGTTAGAGAGAAATGACCCCGCCTACACACACACACTCATACAGACAGATGAAGATACAGTGTGAGAAAGAAACTCAGCAGCAGATGGCTGTAAATCCCCCGTGATGCTCGAAGAAAGGTCAAAACCCTGGAATCAGTCGGTATAGCAGTGGTGCTGATCTCAGACAGATTACATGTTCATAAATCCTACTCTCTATAGGACATATTTTATTATAAGCAAAGAAATGCAGGATCCAGTATTGCCTTGGACAGAAGGTTAGCTGGACTGGAACCATAAACAGTGGTGCAGTGATGTGAAGACCAACCCAGAAGTTAGCATCGCAAGAGCTCCCTCGACAAAAAGCAATGGGATTTTTCCATTGGATTATTGCAGAAATAGGATCTGTGGCAACAAACCGTTATGATACTTTCACATTTTGTTCAGCAGGATAATTTCCACATATTAACACATTTTTATATTTTTTGAAGAATAAATAGCTAATGTTAGGCTGCAAACAAACTACATCACGGTCAATTGACTTCAGACCACCACTGCTAAGCTAAATGCGGCTAATGTTGTGTCATTTAGTCACTTATTGGCAACCGCTGTTTTTTGACACATAGAAGCTTTATACAGTATATTCATAGGTGGAGTACTTTCTGATGTTTTTTTTGTTGTTAGACCAACCCAAAATAGCTTTCATTGGGAAAAGAGCAAACTTAAAGTGGTAAAATGCTAACTTCCTAAAATGGAAGAAACTCAGGTTTCTTCCATTTTTCCCCAATTGAGTGTGGGGTTTCTTTGGAAGTTTTTCCTTGTCCGATGTGAGGCTCCAAGGACAAAGGGTGTCATATGACTCATATTCATATTCTGTTTAAACTGTAAAATCCACTGAGACAAATGTAACATTTGTACGGAGTCCTTATTTCGAAAATTATTTCGTAACTTTGTCGTTCGCACGAGAAAGTTACCGGTGCGCCAAGTAAGAAGTGGAGCACAGAGGAGACAACCGTTTTATTGCAGACTGTTATGTTTATGTGGAGAAATGGCAGTGCATACATTATTTGAGATATATTTCAAACTCAAACGTCATGTAGGGACATTTTGGCCAGGGGTTTAGAGCTATTTGTTTAAGCACCGGATTCGCAAAACAGAAGAGTCTGTAAACCAGTCTGCTTTGATCTATGAATTCCTGTCCGTGACTCCCACAGTATCTGCTGCCCACAGCTGTTTTATAGAAGGAACACCTCCTTCTCTTTATGAAATCTCTGCGGCACCAGTGGCCTGTACTACGAAGCAGGATTTGCTATTTATCAAATCCTGTATTATATACTATTCATTCATGAAGTATGACGCTGCGCTGTCAGCACGCGTCTCCATGTTTGTGATTGGTCAAATGTTGCTAACCCCGTCCCTTTCACGTGAACGCGCTCTCAGCCGGACAGAGAAACCCTGGTTGATTTGCTAAGTTGATAACTAGCTTTGTAGGACCGCTTAGCGAGATCGCGTTTGTTAGGGTTAGTTAAGCCGGGTAACTCAAACATATCCAGGGTCTGTTGAACTGGCTTCGTCGTACAGGGCACTGGAGGCAGTAACGTGTAACTCAGCAGAATCTGAGAAGAGCAGCACCAGCTGCAAAGAGCGGTGCCTTTTACTGTTTACTTCACTGTGTTTCCCTTCATTAGAACCGCTGGATAGAGATCGAGGCTGCTACGTTTAACCACACACACCTCTACATCGAACTGCCCAATTATTCCCCCTATTACTCGTTTTATGAAGGAGATGTCCGGTCACCAGGGCGCATGATGTGTTCGGTGTGTTTGTGTGTGTCCGACACCGGCATTTGTTTTCAAATTACCATGAACACACATCTGGTTGTCCATAGTTATATGTGTATTCCCAAGTGAAAGAAATGTGTTTAATCTCGATGATTGCTCTCCGGAGTTCATACCTAGATTTCCTGAACTCCTCCAAATGTCCAGCTCTGTGCGCGCTTTCTGCTTGCCACGCACACTCGCCGTTTATCCAGGGCTTTTGATTCGGGAATGTTCGTACAGAAACCTTCGGTACCACGTCATCGATGCATTTCCCAATGTAGCAGATGACCGTATCCGTGTGTGTGTTGATGTTGTTGTCCTCAAACACACTCCACTCCGTAGATGCAAAGCATCCTGCAGAGTTACCGGTCTGTCCCGTTTAAGTTTCTGCTTGTAAGCAGGCAGCAGCAGCAGTGAGATGTGGTCTGATTTGCCGAAGGGAGGGCGAGGGCGAGCCTTATTACTGTGACAGCTGATATTTTGTTGGTCATTTTTGAGCAAGAACCATTGGATTTGGAAAAAAAAACGAATTTGTATGCATCAATTGATAGAGAAACAAAAGAGAGATGAATTGATAGAAAACAAATGGTCAGTTGTATAAGTTGAGCTAATGCTTTTAAATGCAACAAATGTGATTCTCAGCTACAACGTGTCACTTACATGTTTCGTGAAGTTCTTTTAATAAAGAAGCAACATTTTGATTGTTTTGTTCATAAATACCTCCATTAGACTTGAAGTTAGACTATAATTTCGACCGAGACCAGTAAACGTTTCAAAATAGCAGTACAACTTAAAGAAAATTAATCACCTAAGCTTTCAGTACAGTAAACCTGCACTGTCATAGGTCTTTGTGTAGTCAACTGTTCATAAGCTCTAAAGGTGGTAACAGTTCATGGCAGTAAGTTAAGGGCTTATCAAGTAGGTGAGGGAAAGTGACTAAAAGCCAACTTGGATCAAATAATTATTGTGTGGGCTGTTCAAAACACTCTTCGAAAGCAGACATTGAAAGGTCTATATATTTTTATTACACACAAAATCAATGAGTCATTGAACCTTTTTCTCTTGATCATGGTTCAAGGAAATATGTGGTGTATTACAATGTTTTCATTTGAAAATGACTGCTGATATCTGAAAAGGTGGGGACAAACATACAGGTTTTAGCCAAGGCAACAGCTAGCTTGTTTGATGTTTTGGGGAATAGACTCATTCACTGTCATTTCAAGACAATATCTATTGCACTTTTATGTCTTTATGATAATACAATGCTCCAGCTATCAATGATTAAACCTAATTAGAAACAGTGTCCACATTTGTGAGTCCCAGCGTCTTTCTTCTATTGTTTCCAATGGGTTGAGAGTGTATGCGGTCACATTGGAGCACACTGCTGTTTTTGGTGTAGTGGCGTCGTGTGCCTCGAGTTTAAAATATTTGAACTTTTCAGGACAGCACTGGTGACGTCACTGTAGAAATTGGAGGTGAGAAAAACCGAAAATCCCGATTGTTAGCACTGATCGGCCTGCTAACACTTTAAAACTAGAAAGGCAGTCAGACTGAGCGTTTTTCTGATGATGCCCTGCCAGTACCTTCCTTCCATAAAGTGTAAAGATAAAGCGCCTGATTTTATAACTTTTGGCCTTAGCTATAATAGCTGTTTCCCCTAGTCTATGTTAATGCTATGCTAAGCTAGCCAGCTGCTGGTTCAAGCTTCATATTTACTCTAAATACTTGATGTTGATATCTTTTCATCCAATTCACAAAAAGAAGGTACATTTTTCCTTTTAGTATGCTGAAAAAGGAAAAGCAGTCCATCTATCATAACCCACCGATAAGCTTTAGCTAAATATTCCCTTAAGTCTGTTGATCATTGCCACCACCATTACTGGCAGAAATGTCAGATTAGGCCTTGAACAGTCATTAAAAGATATTAATTAAATGTTGCTACTAAATTAATAAATGAGATCGTAGTTTGAGTAAGTATGAGCTCTGAATCATTCAAAAAGCAAAAACTAGATTTTGTGATAACCAACTTTACAAGATGCTTTACTAAGAAACATTTGAAGGCAAAACTCAGCTTGTTTAAGTGTTTACAAATAAACTGTGTTAGGATTGGCATAAATCAGTGAGCCTTTAATGTTAGGATTACATAAATGGTAAAAAGTTCTAGTGATGAAGAAACTGTTCCTGATAGTCAGGGTGATGCAACTGGCTGATCGACAGAAGAATGCTCCTGATCTGTTGGGTTGTTGCATCAGTTCCCCCACTCACTCTGATCTTTAATTTGTGGCTTGGGACCACCACTTGGGATGCTTAATTAGCTCAAGAAATATTATTTAAACTGAGTTCACCCACGCTGATGTTGCTTGCCATGCACTGTTATGGCTAATCCTTCTTCAATCTTTTTATTTGTGTGTTTGGAGGGGGTGTTTCTGCTTAATTGGATAGAAGAGATTTAAGGATGAAAGACAATGGAAGAATAGAAAAGTAACCCAGTGGGTCTTGATCCTGTGATACTTAAACTAAACTGCACATTTGAGATGAGCTAAGAGGTTTACTTTGACAGAGCTTTTGGTTTTTAGAAACCTGAGATACGTTCTATGTTAATGGTTTGTTTGATTGTGAGTTGTGTGTAGTTAAGTATTTTCAATGTGTCCCAGGGGGCGGGGGCTCCCGCAACATCTTGCAAGAAACAGCGTCTGAGAGCTTGTTAACATTTAACAAACTATGAATGTGTATGTATTTGTGCTGTATTTTAGTGTTAAAAAAAATGCATTCATCATCATAATTATTCTATATATATAATTTACACAGTGCCTGTAAACCGGAGGAGAACGCTGGCATTTCTCCTCCTACTTGAAAGACTACGGAGGGATAGGGTCTGCAAAATTTGTTTATTTTGGGGATGGGCCGGATGCTCTGACCGGTCCACTTCCTGCCCGACACCTCTGCAACGCCTTGCGTCGAAAAATAGACTTGAATCCTATTTTGAGCGGAGCCCAGCGCCGAGCCGCTTCTGAGCCGCGGCACGTCTGGTGGAATAGCACCCATTGACTAGAGTGGCCGTGATCTTCGCGAACACCGCGGCACAGCCGTAACGCGGCCGTAACACAGCCGTAACGCTGCCGTAACACAGCCGTAACGCAGCCGTAACACAGCCGTAACACAGCCGTAACGCAGCCGTAACGCGGCCGTAACGCGACGCAGACGGACCCGGTGGAATCTAGGGGTTAGCTTTACGTAGCCAAATCGGCAAATACATCTTACCTTTGCTGTTTTCTGATCAAAGTTGTGTTCAATGGCATTAACACGCATAACAACGCTGCTGAAGGTTAATCCAATGTCTCTGTGTTACTTTGAAATGATTACTGATAATCCATCATCATATTTATGGCAATAATCGTATTTTTTTAGTGTGACAGAGCTTCCGGTTTTCGGGAAACTGCGTGCGCATCAGTCTAAATCCTCAAAGGTAATATTTAGATAGATTTAGGAACTTCCTCTAGATTCCATTGGCTCTAACGGTTAAAAAGAGGTGTCAATCACCAACATCGACCAATGAGTTCCAGAGAAACGTCAAATACACCCAAATACACACCAAATTACCCCAGAGGTGGTTTTTTCTTCTTTTAAATCTCTATAAAAAGGTCAAATGTCACTTGTTTTGCATCAATCTTGATACAGGGTACTTATTATATGTTGTACTTTGGATTCCTAAAGCATTTTGTCTACTATCCCATCATTCAAGTGTGGTTTTCACTATAAGTAATGGGTTTTCTTTGGACAGAAACTATAATTTACATTTTTTTACTATGTTCAATCTGAATTTTTATTTAAAAAAACTTCTATATTGATTCTGACTTTTCTACATCCAACTCACAGATGTATCATTGCTTTGAGAAAAAAGATTATTAATTTACCCCTTTTTAGAAGTGAAGATATAGTCATTTGTAAAACAGGTTCAGGGCTTAACAGGTTAATAGACTAAGAGTTTTCTGAGATGCTAGAGGCATGGCTCTAGGGATGGCAGTGTTGGATGGGCATTTAGTCCAGAATGAAATATTTTAGCAAGTACTGAATTGATTGCTATGATATTTTAGAAGGACATTCATGTAAACCTTTTACTTTGTGGTATTTAGATTTCTGAACAATACCTATACAACTAACACAATTCCCATCAACTTCATATTAACATTGTGTAGCAAGTGCTAACATGCTAAACTGAAATATTGAATGTGATAAGCAATATTCCAGCTAAAGGTGTTAAAACATGCTAACATTGTCATCGTGAGCATTGTTAGCCTTGGCTCAAAGCACTGGTTTTGGTTTGTTCTAAGTTTGAAGTTTGAATAGTATTGACAAATCACTTTTGAGCAGGCTTTGGATTAAGGCTGCATTTACACGGGAACGCAAACGCCCTGGTTGCCCTTCTGTTTATTCTCCGCGGTGGATTTAGTAACATGTAGTTCATGTAGTTCTCCATGTCCACTTGTTGCTGATGGTTGTGGTACAGGAGTTGTAGATTTTGCACTAAATAGCAGTAGCTACTGACCATGCTACAGCAGTGAGAAGCAGAGGTGGGGAGAGGCGGGGCTCTGGCTTCATCGTTATCAGGAAATGATCGTATAGGACGTACACACGGAGCCGTTTGGCCCCCCAGAGCGTTCTGTCCACAGATCTATCCACCTTGGGACCCGTTATCGTTTAAGGGGTCCGTTTCCGCGGTTCCCTTACGGCCTTGTGTGAATGAACGGGCTATATGAAAGAGAAAAGTAGCAGATACAACCCGTTTCGTTCCCGTGTAAACAGCACCTAATTCTGTGGAGTGGACCAATTGCAATCTTGGACCCATCAGCTATCATCTGACAACAATTTAGCTTTTTATGAACTAAAAATAAACTGAAAACAAACATTCATATTGTCAAACAAGTAGAGAGTGTCAAGTTGCTAACCGGCACACAGAAAAGTTAGTCATTTGTTAAAGGTGGGGTAGGTACGTTTCAGAAACCGGCTCGAGTGCACTAAAATTTGAAAGTACACAGCCGAAAAGAATCCGCCCCTTCCTTCAGACTTCCTTACAGAGCACCTCCTCCAACACACACGAACGCGCAATGCACGCCCAATTACGGCACACCCAATGAGGGCACGAGATACATTTGTGCGTGCACGAGATGGAAGGCTGACAGACAGGGCGGCAATCTAATCCAACGGATTGGTCGTGCTTTTTACAGTATCACGGCTTCCACAGATGACATTTTTTTATGGATTTTTTGTCAAAGCACTTCAGATATTCATTGCTATCGGGATGTTAAGAGCATTCCATGGAATATAACAAAAAGTCTATCTCGAGCCGGTTTCTGAAACTTACCTACCCCACCGTTAAGCTAGTTAAAAGTTGTAATAACTAGTATGGCTAAATTGTAACTTCCACACATTCTCTACGCTTGGCGCTCCACCGCTCCGAGGGCGTGGTTCTTTGAATATCCGAACGGTACATGCAAACTACTCCCAGTACAGTTTGCACTCTGTCTTCCAGAGTGGCTATTTATGAAACGCACCCTTTATCATTGTCAGATTGATAGACGATGGGTTTCAGGTACTTTAAGCACTTTAAGGTAAAAACCTCTCTATGATATATTCAAGTGGTCTTAATCTTGCTGTTGATCTTAACTACACATTTTGGTGAATGGTTGCAAAAGCTATCACATTAACAAAATCTGTCTCCAGGCAGACATAGAGGCAGATGAACACCTGGCAAAGTACTCAAATGGCTTCTGTGGTACTTCCCACTACAGTATTTGTCTCCTGGAGCATATTTAGATAAAACACACTTAGACTCACAAAACAACACGACTGTCTGGCTGTGAATGAGTAGATATATTAGCAACATGCAGTATGGTTACGTTGACCTTAAATTGGCCCAATTGCTATTTCCCAGACTGTTCAGCCCAGACCATGCACATCTATAAAACATTTAGATATAAAGTACTTAGATTGGACTCATCTATAAAAGATAATATAGATTGTTCCAAAAAAGAGCCTCAATGCCACTCCCCTAATAAGGCACTGCTATATCAGTAACCTGTTATGTGACATTTACTCATTCACTGTAACAACACAAAAGCTCTCATGAACAGCAGTCAATATATGCGACTGTGGCTGCGAGGTAGTGCGGTCGCTTTTCAATGGGAGGATCGGGGTTTGATCCCAGCCTTTGGTCAACATGTCAATGTATCCTTGGGAAAGATATGTAACTCCAAGTTGCTCTTGATAGCATGGCAAACGGTGTATTCATGTGTGTGAATGATAGCTTACTTCAGCAAACGGCACATTGCTCTGTATTAATGGGTGAATGATGACTTGGAGAATGTAAAGTGCTTTGAGGAGGATCAGAGACTGGATAAAGCGCTTTACAAATACAGGCCATTTACCACAAACCAAGCTATTCTTTTCATCTGATACTTTAATAAAGTAAAAATACAGAATGAAGAATATGTCATGTAGCCATGACCCCTGACTCATCCCATTGGTTACCATCTATGTAAAAGTCTTCTTCTCTTTATTCTTCAGTATTGTAGGATTAGCTGTTGTGACCCATATCATAGTGTTACCCACCATTGAGAGCAGTCTTCTTTTTAAAGGGCCTCTTTATATAAATCAGTTTAACAGGTTTCTCCACAATCATTACCCACTCTTCTCTCAGCCCCTTTATATCTTTTTAAGAATATGAGATTACAACATGACACGCAGCACCCTTAACAGTGTGATTCTCCCAAGACAATGTTATTTTTAAACATCTATCTCTGAAAGTCATGTCAGATGTGAAATAGACTTTGAAATGAGATGGGTGGGTAGTGGGAGGCTTGGTGGTAGTGAGTGTCAAGCATCAAAGGAGCGACAAAAAAAGAACTGAGATTAAAAAATAGTTTTATATTGAAGAGCTTTTTCCCTCATTTAGCCAACAATTCAAAATAAATGGTATTTGTAGTTTGCCTGTAGTGTATGTCTTTAATAGCAGTGTAGAGGCAGGGTTATTTTATCCATTAACTTCTATATGTTTTTCCTTCACTCAGAAGATCTAATTTAAAGAACACCAGAATCAGCCAATAATTTCTCCTACTTACAAGAACTGTAGCGTTGCCAAAGCCTGATATAACTGCTAGCATAAATACTGACTAATGCACCAGATCTGTATTTCAATCAGGAGAGACATGTGTTGATGTACAAATATATATTAAATGCCAAGAATACGCAGATGAATGTAATGGTGTTTGGCGATTAGACACACTGGTGGTGGTGGAGGCCAGACGGGATTGATGGAGGTCGATTGGTGGTGAGCGTAGTAAGAAGGAAATATGAGGATGACAGATATACAGATGGTCTTCCTGGTTGAACTTGCGCCGAGCTTCATTACCATTAGCTTAGTAGTGATGTCATTGTTAGCTTGATGGCTGAAGTGCGATAGCTACTTTTACAAGAGTTTATACAGTGATGCTAGAGTAGTATGCAGCGAGGCATTTCCGCCAAACATAAAACATTTTGAAAGATGAGCTAGTGAGAGATAAATGGTAAAAAAGTAGAATACATTCTTGTAATTTAATCCAACCCTAAGATTGGAGTCGATGGAAAATCTTTTTTTTTTACTCTCGTCTTAACTGACAGTATTGATTAAGTCATTACTTCTTTATTCAATAGTATAGTTAGTCATTAAGACTATGGCCTGTTTGCTGTGTTTGAACATGTTCATCATTTCAGATCAATAAGATACATTTAATAATGACCTGCAATATTTTTTTTACAATAATGGGCTTTGTTTTAAAAGTGGAATAATTCACATTTACAGGAATATATTTGTTATTCTTTCGATTTCTAAGATTATTCAGATAATATATGATTAAAATAATGTTATATTTATTAAACACTTTGATCACTGTTTTTTTATTTATTTATCTGAGTTCCCAACACGGTGTACGCCCAAAGTCAAAAGCAGTGGACTGAACTTAATTTTCTTTTGGTATCCTGCATTTTTCATTGTATTTATATTTATATACTTCTTCATATAAAAAACATTGCTCAACGATATCGCCTTACACTGTATGTACTAATATGTTTTTAGTTTTTCAAGAAATATGTGAAAAAGATATGTTGCAGATCTGTTTTTGTTATGCGTTTCTTTATGCTAACAGCCCCAAGGGTCGACCTGTTACTTTTCCAAATACGGGTCCTGGGTTGAAACCATGGCATTGGTTTATATATTTTCATAAAAGTTTAGGAGCAGAAAGTCCCTCTCCCTGGTGCCTGTCTGCGGTGCTGACAGCCACACTCAGAGGTTCAAAAGGTAGCAGGTTGCCCCAGTTCTGACTGCTGCTTTTCAGACTGCTGTCTGGAAAGCTGGAAAACACAATCCTCCCATCTGAGTCCTGGTGGATTTCTACTTTGACCTGGGAATAGATCATGCTCAAACAAAAGTCCTTAAATAAACAAAGCGTAGAAACAAACTGTATATTTCTAGGTCCTATTTTGAATAATGTTGAGAAAATGAAAACACTTCTAAGTCATCTACAATGACTTCAAAGTGAAATGGAGTCATCACTGGGTTAGTTTCATTTTTAAGGCCATCTATCAATAGTGATACCAGTTTGAGTCATAGTTACATTTACATCCTCATCGTGTGACCTTGAGAGTTGAGAGACCTCATACTTCAGTCTTCTAGCATTCATGTAGCCCATTGTCCTTTCAAATACCGATCAGGTTTCAACCTTCTGAAGACTTCCTCACGGTGTGCATGATGGCCACGAAGCACCTTTGTCATGCCCGGTGATCACATATTAAATCAATGCAAAGACACAAATAGGCGTATAGAGAATGGAGTTGACATTTTTCCACTCAGTGAGACGTTTACGTAATGCTGTCTTGCAAAAGCCAGTCAGCGGTACAGAGCAGCCACAACTGAGGGTCGCCTGATCGATCCGATCTCCATTCAGAAAGCAAGCATTGTGCCTGCTGTCTTGCTAACCACTTGCCAAAAACATTGATTATGGCTTTGTATTCATCTCTATCATTATGTGCTTATTTTGGCTTTTTTTTTTTAATTGTATTTATTTGAACAAGGACCATGCATACAAATACATTAATCTCAGAAAAAAAGGGATGATTTAAGCCAGATTTTAGCTAATAGCTCATTTCCATCTGCAGTCCATATGTATTGCAATTAATTGGCAACAAGATATTAAATGTTGGGTTAGTGCCACGTTAGTAAACAAGATTGATTCACCCAGCATGTGACTTCCTAGTGACTACAGCTCTCTCTGAGTCTGTCTCCAGATCATTGTATGAATCCAAGCACGACGTCTCTGGGGCTACAAGGCAGCCAAAGTGTTGATTTGGTTATTTCTAATGATCTTTTAGTTTTTTTGTTACGATTGTTAAAGGTCCCATGACATGGCCATTTCTACTGATCATAATTCCATTGTTGAGGTCTACGAGAATAGATTTACATTGTTCAATGTTCCAAACTCACATTGGTTTCTCACAGCATCTCTGTATAGTCTGTGTATTCACTCTCTGTCCTACACGGCTTGTTGGAGCTCCTGCCCCCCCCCCTCCCTGTGAGCCCAGTGTGCTCTGATTGGTCAGCTCGCCCACTCTGTTCTGATGAGTCCACCACCGTTACAGCGGAACATCAGTGATTACGTGTTACAATGCCGTTTGTTAGCAACCAGGAAATGACAGCAGTGATGACAAACAGATGAGAATGCTGCGTGGGGTCTGGGTGCCGTGTGGGCGGGACGTTGCGCCGCTCGCTGCTGCGAGGAGCGGACAGTGTGGGCTGGGTTACTGGTGTTGGTTCCTGGTTGCTGCGTGGGGTCGGCGAGACAGAGAGACACAGCGAAACCCAGCCCGAACACACACACCCGCAGCCTGGCTGTGAGTCTGTGTGTATGCTCACACACAGACTCACAGCCTCGCCGCATCCCGCCGTCTCAGGCTGAGAAATCCGCGGAGCTGCAGCTGCCTGAGAAAATATTGAGTGTGTGTTTGTGAGGGAGTCCGCGGATTGGTCCAAAAACGTAACGGCTCCGCGGATTGGTCCATTTGGACGTCGTTACGTGACTTGGTTCCCGGAAGAAACAAATGGAAAAAGAGAAACGAGGCGTTCTGGGGCAGCAGACAGGTCTTCTCTGGGTTAGAGGTGTACTCGCTACAGGGTGCACTTTGAGGGTCTGTGACTCTGCAGACCGGTTACATGCAGAACAACCTTCATAACACAAGGGGGCGGGTACTAACCGGTAAAGCATGACATGGGACCTTTAAAACTAATGATCCCTTGGTCAAAGTCGCGCAAGTTAGGCCATGTATTTGCTTCATGTCCGTTCTGAACGCACCACTAAGATAAGATCTGAAATGAGTTCAGATCTGGCGCAGAATGAGTAGCCAACACATCTAGCCCACTGTTGAAGTAGGTGCTTACTGAGACATGGGGTTTGCCACATACTTGCTGTAACGTTGCAAGGGAGGTTGGTGTAGCGCCCATAAAGAACATGTTGGGACCAGACCTTGAGGGTCCAGGTCTCAGAGCTTTACGTGAGGATGGGCTCAACGGGTGCGGTTTTCATTGTGTTTGATTTGTGTCCATGAGCTGCATTCCGCCCGTGCTTTGGCTCTTCAAGAGAGGAAGTCTTTCCCCGAGTCCATGATGAATGGTCCCATGTGTTTGAAATCATTGACGAGTTTGAGCAGGGATCCATCTCTTGCTTACATGGTGGGATTTGTGCTGGTTGACATGCGTAGCTGTAAGTCATATTTTACACAATTCACATACTTTGATGGTACGGCTGTTGAATGTCAGGTATATGTTGATTTCATACATTTTCCACCTGGTCCGTGGCATAAGTGTAGTAGGTAACTGCCTGCTCTGAACCTTTCCCGAAATACACAGCAAGTTTTTAACCACTATATATTAAACTGTATATATATATTTAAAACATCTCGTAAAGCTATAGTTCCCGTACAACCAACTCTGCATCATAAGTTTCTGTTCATGGGAGCTCATTACATTTGTTTAAGACATATCCTTGTGTTTGAAACTACAATCATAATATGTTAGCATTAAGTGGCAGTTGGTTAATGTGCTAATAAAATGGAAAGACAGCATGAAATAAAAACCAAACTAAATCATGCGTGAGATACACAACTTAGGTTTCAAATTCCTGGAGAGAGAAAATGTGTGTGTGGTAGGGATGTAACGATATACCAAATATCGCGGTATCGCGATAAATAAACGTCTCAATACCGTCGTGAGACTGACAACATCTACCACGATATTACATGGTTCATTTACATTTTTAATTTGTTTTAATATTCTTTCTTTTAAACCTTGCAGGTGGTCCCATTGAGACCATCGATCTCTTTTTCAAGGGAGACCTGTCCAACATGGCAGCGAGTAGGTTACAACATGAACATAAAACAACAGATAACACAAAAGGACATGGTATTTACAGGGCAACATGTACACACCTAGAGACATGGACAAGTACCAACAGTATATGCATATCTCGCCCCGTCAATAAGCCTCACCTTCTTGGCAAAAACGGTATTGTTTTTGAAGTGGTGGAGAGACAATGCACAGTTTGACCCACTGCCGTCACCCATGGCCGAAGCACATCTCTGTCCCACTGAGGTGCCGTTAGACTTTTTGCTGTCTGAAAATGTCCGTCATAATCCATTATTACCCGTCGGGTCTGAACTTGCCACTAACGTGTCGCGCTGACACGGGGTGGATAGAGAGAGAGCACGCTCGTGAACTGTCAACGGGGGGACGGGAGAGTGTTATGCCGTGTTATGCATGCCCACCGAGATATGCATGCACCTCGCGTACAGCGTAAAGCAAAACCTCCCAGACATGTGCTGATCTGTACGGCAAAGTACGGTTTGGAAACTATATCATTTCCTTTTGGAGGGCCTGCATAACACGGCATAACACCAGAGCCTCGCTGCGGGGAAACTTTGGCGCTATTCCGAGTTTGTTGTAATCTGTCAAAATGACAGACTGCTTCCAGATCTTTCCTTCACCCCAGCAACATCAGCACCAAGCAAGAGAGTTGTTTCCACAGCAGGGGATAGTGTAAACGCCCAAACATCCCAGCTTCTACCTGGAAATGTGGACATGCTCATATTCCTCAAAGAAAACCTGTCTGAGTGAGTTATTTTTGAGGTACTTGAAAACCTAAAGTGAAACTTGATTTATTTTATTGCCGGGTCTGATTATTCAATGTCCTTGTTTATTTGTGAGATGCAGTGGCTCAAGGAAAATGCCTACTTTGTTTTGTACTAGCAGGTAAAACAAACACTGGTTGTTCTGTTACTCTCACTTTGTTTTTGACACTTTAAAATACTACTATCCTACAAAAATGCTGTACAAATCAGATTATTTAATAAAGAACCTTTTTTCAAGTAAAAAAAAAAGTTCAAAAATAAATGCTTCCAAATGTTTTTTTCTTTATTTTTCAATATTGCGATAAATACCGTTCCGTGGATTTGTTATCACGATATTATCTCTCCATGCTGATCATGCACACCTGTGTCAGAGATGCAAATAACTGCACCTGCTGCGCGCACACACACACACACACACACACACACACACACACACACACACACACACACACACACACACACACACACACACACACACACACACACGGGTCTGTCGTTTTAAAGAGCCTGAAATTATAAACTGATTGTTTCAATATGTCATAGAGCAGCGGTTCCATAAACAATACGGAGGCTAAATAAAGTTCTGACTTTTTAACGTGACACGTTGTAAATCCAGTAGTACAGAGCGCTGTCAGGGACTGTAATGACCGTTGCTAAGGAGGATCAAGAAAGAGAAAGGAAAAGAGGTTGAAATAAAAAAAATCGTAATAATGAAAATGTTTCCACACAAATCATAATGTTTTGCAAATTATTTGGCGGCACATATTGAATTTAAATGTACACCCTTTAATATTGTATTTGGGCTTTTAGATGAACACCACACACAGTTAATAAATACAACTATTCTTCTGGCTAAAATACATATTTTTAAAAGTCATTTTTAAGGTGTTTGAAGAGTAGATTAAAAATACAATTTCTTTTGAAAAAAATGATTGCCACAAAAATCAAGGGTGGCTGAACACGCCATGAAATGGGAAATAATGAGCCCTAACGAAGAGTGGGATTAAAGGAACAATACATTTGCTTGCCATGTTGTTTTTTGGTGGTATTTGGTTGTCAACCTATTTTTGTTTGTGAAATGTTGAAGTGGTCCTACTGACTGTATCTTTATTTCTTCTGTTTTTGTTTTGTTGTTGTCTGAGATGGGAATGTCATCTCCTATATGTTATTGTTATGTCCATGTTTGCGTCTGAATGTAAAAAAAAAATGAAAATGAAAAAAATGAAATTAGGCAGGGCTTAAGCCCGATTGCCCCCACCGGCGATTATTTTTTAAATAAACCCACCAATTAGTTAGAGAGAGAATTCCCTCCGCAAAAAAATGAATTGTATTTTCAATATATCAAGTATGGCCTCTACTGTATGTCATCATGGTTAAATGTTCTACCTTTTACTCTGCCTGTGTGTGTCTTAAATCTGTGAGGGGGAGCTGGACAGGAAACCAGGTGAACAGAGACACAGTAAAGGGGAAAGGACACAGAGTGGATTACACTGGAGTTACATCATTGTTTGAGAGCATCATTTTATTTGGCTCACACTATTTTTATTTTTTACTGACAAACGCTGTCAGTGAAATGTACAATTTTGAAAATAATTTTGAGGGCTCGTGTGTACTGCAGTTGACAACCCCAGAAGAATCCTGCAAAGCAATGTTGTCGTGGAAATGTTCTACAACATAATATAGGAAATATTAAATGTACATACTGTAAAGGCCTTCTTACAGAATGGTACACTGTCAGCTGCAACTATATAATTTCATTTAGCAGATTCATACACTCTGAGTGCTGCGTGTTTGATTATTCAGCCATACTGTACTTTTGCCCATTGCAACGTCTAGACTCAAAAGATTTAGTTCGGAGCATTGAGAAATATGCTTTTTCCTTTTCTTGCCAAAAGTCACATCACAACATTAGTACACGTTTCATTGGTGTATGGTATGTTGGAGCTAGCAGTAGGTTAGCACGTTAGCATTTAGGCAAACAATTGGGGAATAGAGCTAGCCTGGTTCTGCCCAAAGGTAACAAATCCACCTTCCAGCTACTCTAAAGCATGCTACGGCCTTGTGTCCACATAGCCGGTGTGTCCTTTAACTTTAACTAACAAAACACATTCATCGTTGAATGTATTCGTTTTATGAAGTCTCTAAAAATCACTGTTGTTCCATTATGGAATAGAAACAGAAAGGGATAGGACCTTGACAATAACCCGAAAATATCACACTTACACTACGTGACTTCGAGATTTAGTTTTATTATATTAGATGAAACAACCGACAACAACATCTGGCGTCACTATATAATTGTGCACTATGGATACATTGAAAACATCCTTTTGTAAGAAGTGTGACTTTGTTTTGGACAGGAATATAACTATGTATTTTGTATGTGTTGGCACTCTCTTACAGTAGCATCGTGGTCGTCCTTCACATCTTTCCTTGACCACATGACGTTTTCAATCGAATTAACAAGAAATACTTGATAAAGAACGTCATTTTGAATATTCAACCGCAAACAATATTCCACCAACAAGGTCAGGTATGAGATGCAAAACCCACGGAAACAAAAAGTGCTGCTGTCACTTATTGAAACAGCCTTGGTTACTGCTGCTAACACTCTAAATACAAGGGAGACATTTGACCCCCCCCCCCACCTTCGCATTATCTATGCTCTCCATTGAAGCAATATGGGTCAGCATGGGTAATAGCCTCTTAAGCCTTGAGCTGGGCTTATGCATGCTGAGTACGCTGCTAATATCTGGTGGATTCACTGTGTTTAAAGTGCAGCCTCACCATGACAGATATCATACAGAGCTCATATTTATATCAAAGTTATTTAAAATCAAAGTTACCAAATTTGGTTGTCTATTACTGATGGAGTAAACACATTCTAGCTGTTGCCTTCACTGCAACAATCTCCCGAATGATTCTTCCAGGGCCAACACGGTCCCTTTTGTACCCACAGCCCCTCCCCACAGGCTTACCGGCAACCGGTTACACAATTATCTCCAAACCACATTGACAACATAAATGTAATTTCCTCAAACATGAGGAAACTATCTGAACCAAACATACACAGGTTAACTACCTCTTAACCGTCATTCCCCATAATTAATAAACACAAAATAAATAATAAACTGCATCCTATTTAAATCACGGAAGTGATGCGCCTCCGTCTTTTCCACCTTCCCTTTGCTGGGGAGACGGCGGTGAAACTCCGCCCGCCGCTCCCCACGTAAGTATGGTGTAATATAGTTACATGTATGTTGAAATAATTGTAGACTCACAAGCGTGCACTTGTGGTCACGCTACAGAAAGGAAGGGGAAAAGGTGGACGTTTTAGTGATGATCTAACCTTATTTATTGACGAACGGAAGAGAGCAGGAAATGTTTGGTGTGTGTGTGTGTGTGTGTGTGTGTGTGTGTGTGTGTGTGTGTGTGTGTGTGTGTGTGTGTGTGTGTGTGTGTGTGTGTGTGTGTGTGTGTGTGTGTGTGTGTGTGTGTGTGTGTGTGTGTGTGTGTGTGTGTGTGTGTGTGTGTGTGTGTGTGTGTGTGTGTGTGTGTGTCGCCGCTACGGCTGTCAGTGGCGGAGTCAGTCACTCTGTGATCCGCTCCGTCACAATCTTTAAACCATATAAATGACATTTTATTTATATATCAATTCTGGTAAACGATCAAATATGCTTCCCCTGCTTACCAACTCCCGCTTTTCCCAACATTTCAAAGCCCTCTCCGCAGGAAGAATGTTGGAGTGGAGAAATGGGTAATCCTGGTGATGAAATGCTTGAAATATATCTGACAGAGCCACACAGTCCAGAAGAAGTAGACTGGAGTTTTCAGTTTAACTCTGACTTATAGTAACTAAGAATGTTTATTGCTATAGTTCTTTTTAGTTGGTTTTAGGAGCTTTTATGCAGTATGCAGCACCTGACCACATGAAAGACTTAAAAGAGGCCCTGTTATGCTTTGTTCGCTTTCCTGTAGAGAGTAATATAGGTTTAAGTGCATGCAAATGGTCTACAGAGGCTAACATCCCTGTGTTCCCTCCAGAGGGAACTCAGATCAGGGGTTGAGGTACATGTGGGCTGGGTTGGTGTGGAGGATGCAGGTGCTGTATATCTGTTAAACAGGCTGGTTTTTACTCTTTAATTGTCCGCCAAAAACGCTCCTAGACTGGAAATCACAAATCCCCCCTCCAACATCATCCTGACGACAGCATACCCTGTCGTTGAGCCTCGAAAAATCGTATTTACAACTCGAGGAATTTGACTTTTGTCCTGACATGAAAAAACATGTCAGGACCATTTGAACCCAGTCAAATCTATTAATATTAAAAATGACAGTGGGTGCTCTGGGCTTCCTGCTCCTCTCTCTGTCCCTCTGCCTCCTTCCTCTCCGTCTCTCCCTTTATTGTTCACTCTTCTACTTGAACAGGGTAAGGCCTTGTAACTCAGCACTTTAGTGAACAGTTTTGCACTTTATTAGCGTGATTGCACAGTACCGTTTGGCATGGCCTATTTTCACATTTTATATAATTTATACTAACTATTGAGAGAGTATTTATTAAAGGATTAAACCGTATTGATTGAAATGTCGTCTGGCAGGTGCTGGTCGGGTCCTCGGCTCCGCCTGACAAGATAGGGGAGTTAGCGAGAGCGCCGAAAGTGCTTATAAATGCTTGTGTAGAATGACAGCGGTAAGAATAATCCCGGTCAAAATAATATGTGGGGGTGTAGACATCATAGCGTTAAGTGGCAGTAATTGTTCAAGTGCTGACTGCGTTTAGTTGGGTTTGTATGTGTGTACTTCTGTTCAGTTATATGTTTGTGTTTGAAAAGTGTTCCCCCTCCTGTTATGTCTGTTGCTGGATTGTGTGCACCTGGTGCCCCGGGTTGTCTCCTCCCCCTCACCTGTGTCTAATTGCTGATTAGTGTGTGTGGGTATTTAGGCTCTGTTTCCCTGTCTGTTATGGCGCGTTTCCACTGCAGGCCTCGCTCGGCCTCGCTCGGCCTCGCTCGGTTTGGTTAGACCTTATTAGGCCCGGCTCACTTTAATGCTGCGCTTCCATTACAGTTTAGGAACTGGGGCAGTTACTATAGTAACGCAGTGTAGGCGGAGCCGTGACTTCTTCTTCAATGAGAGCCTCAGAAAAACAACACAGCCGTTAGCTCTTAGCACTCAGAGCTCACAGCTCTTCATATCTGTTCAGAAACTAGACAAAAGTTAACCAAGTCCAAACCACAGACTGCCTGTGTCATGGAGAATACAGTCGCTGGTTTATTTATGTCTGTAGGCCGTTGTTGTGAGTGTGGACGGTCGGAGCATTTATAACGTTAGCTTAGCCGATCTCCATTTAGAAAGCACGCATTTTAAAGGGTTGTTCGCCTGCCGTCTGTCTGCAGACTCGTCAAAGCATTAATTCATGGTTTTTACTAACCGGTATCAGTATGTTGTTACTTCGGCATCATTTTGAAACATGTATTACAATTAAATCACGGTCAAATATGTTCATCTTGTTGTAGTTGTAGCCCCCTTGCCAGCGATTCTCTCTCTAGTTTAGCATGCTCAGCCCGACTCAGCCTAGTTGTTCCTGGCTCTAGAACCACGATTTAGTCGGGCCAGAAAAAAGGTGGAAACGCGCCATTAGAGGCAGGGAGTGTGTGTGAGATCCTGGTGGCTGCAGGCTGTGCTCACGTGAACAGCAGCAGTAGCAGCAGCAGCAGCAGCAGCAGGATTGAGTGTGTGTGTGTGTAATGTGTTCATGTTTTAATAAATGCCCACACCGGGTTGTATTTTTGGACGTTCTGCCTCTGCCTCCTCGGGCCGCTCAATTGTCAGCTTCACAGCGGCATTTAAAGGCAATGTGAGCGTCCGTTCCCATTGGATAACGGAGAATTATACACCCGAAAATAAGTATTCTCCTTACTGTCGATTGATTTTACAGTGATATCTGCACTACTCATCAACTCAAAACACCAGATTATCCTTGTTGATTACACAACATTGATTGGTTTAAATTGTGTGCAATGCTTTTGTATTTTTCCCCTTCGATTCGGAGAAACAAATATTTGTTCGGAGTTAAGGATGGCCGAAGACACTACACTACCCAGAATCCCCAGCTATCGTTTAGGACTACACCATGTGCTCTGCTTGACAAACCCCGTGATTAGTTCTCAAGCTCTGTGATTGGTTGACCTCCAACTGCATTCCATATGAAAAAAACGTTTCGTAAAAGATAAAATCATACTTTATTCAGCAGTGCTTGCTTTACTCTTTGAAAGTCATCACATGAATGCATTGTAATAAATGGTTCGGCTGCATTAAATATTACACATCTGTCGTAGCTCTTTATTTATCTACAGAGATCGGGGTTGCGGTCGGATAATCCAAAGATCAGCTCCTAAATTCTAACCCTATCGTCTATTCCTTGACCTCTGAGTGAAACGTCACGGGGTTAAGGGATAGTGGATAGGAGAATTCAAAAGGACTTAGGAGAAAGACTGCGGTACTTTAGAGAATCGACTGCACTTTCACTATCTGACGTGTTTATGATGCGCCAGCGGACGTCAATTTCCTGATTGTTTTCACCTGTCATCCCTTCTGCGTCTCCTGTGCTAATCAGCGTCAGCCCCGCCCCTGATTGCTCCCACCTGTGTCTTGTTACCCTGTGTTTAAATTCCCCTGTCTCCCAGTGTTCAGTGTCAGTTCGTTTTTGTCTTTTGCCATTGAAGGTCTTGCCACAGTCAGGTCTATGCTCTCTTCGTGCTATTGTAAAGTTTTGTTCCTCACCACGTGAGCGATTTTCATTTTGTTCTTATGTTTTTGTCATCTCAGCTAGAGATTCGAAAGTGACCATTTTTTGCTCATCTTGCTTTTTGTTTTGGAAAATAAAGTATCTTACCAATACTTTACCGCTGTCTCCCTGGTCGTGCAATTGGGTCCTTGGGTGTCTGAGTTCGTAACACATGCTTTATGAACGTGGACAACAGAGAAACATATTCTTCATGACCAAAGTTGGAATTGAAATAAAAATTGAGAGAGAGAGAGAGAGAGAGAGAGAGAGAGAGAGAGAGTACCGCAGGGAATGTTGTTAGCTTCTGCTGCGCTAACGGATATAAGAAGCTGTTTCTACAATAATGTGGAGGGAGAGCTCTCCTGTCAGACTGAGAGGCTCAGTGAGGTAAAGGACTGTGTTTAGATAGTTCACTTTAGTCTAAGTTGTCTCAGTGGGTCTCAAACGTTTTGATCACAATTTATGTAAACAAATATTTCCAAGGCACTCCTTTATAATTATTAGGATAAATAAAAACAGGTTTGAAATCATTCCAATGTATACTATGGGACAGTAAACCAAAAATACTGTTTAAAACTGCAAAAAATATGCATAAATAAATAAATGTTAACTGGTAAAATAACATATAAATGAACCACAAAAATAAAACAAGTTAGCCTACATTTATTTGTTATTGGGTAGGTTATCGGTTATGTTCACATACTTATTTGATTATTCAAATGCAAACCGATCTTTTTCATATGGGTGTTTTAGAGTTGTATCCCCAAGATCAGTCTCTACATGTAGTAATTGGGCGCTCAAAGTGCACCAGATTGAAGCATTTTACTTTGAAATGTTAAAACAAATCTTCCCGGGGGGGGCACCCCCGGACCCCCCTAGAGGATGTGAAGTCCACCCCCCAATTAAAACATGTTCATGCAATACTAAATACATTTGAAGCCTTTTTTTATAAGCTGTCCACCATGTCAATACGTTTCTCTGTTTGTAGTGTAGTGGTCTTTTGTAGAGGTTTTTCATTGCCAGCTAAAATCTTGCCAAGGGCAGCAAATTGGTCAAAACCGGCCTTGGTGTCATCCCCGCAGGCCACAGCACACCCCAATTGAAACATGTTCCCACGGCTATGAATACGTATGATTGTATGAAAAGATCTTATAATCAATACAAATGTATTTATTATAACGTAAGTCCTTAACATCTATCAGTGTGTATATCACCATTCAAACATCTTTTAAAAGTTGAACAAACTCCACACAGCTCAGTGAAGACTGTGAGATGTTGACTAACGTTCATATTTCACTTTTTGATTATAATACTGATGAACGTTCAAAACAAAGCACTTTGGCAACTTACCACATACGTTTTAAAATGCTTAATAAGCACCGTAACTTTCATGATATCATTTCTCCGTCATCGTTTGTTTCAGTGAACGTCCGACTGTTGTGTGACGGCAAATGCTGCGGCTGCAAGGCATTGTGGGGCAGCATTTTCTCCTCTCCTTTCGGTGAGGGGAGGTCCAGTGGTTCCTAAGCTAAAGGAGGTTATAAAGGACGTTTGAAACCTGCTTTCCTATCATCTAGAGCAGGGGTGGGGAACCTCCGAGACCATTTGGTACGGCCCTCGAGGTAATTTATGAACACCGGAAAAAGGAAAAAAATGAAAGAAATCTAGACCGCAAAAAAATTAAACAAGCGAGTACCTGTTTTTCCAGGCCAAGGTCAGGGTCCTTGAACACAACACGAGCCTAACGTCTCATCACGTGGTATATGTCTCGTCTGACAGGGGTGCAGTTCTGACGGAGAGCACCAGAACGTTACTCCGGCACTTCCAAAAATTGCAATACCCATAAGTCCGTACACATGCCGCAGTTTCTGCGTGGCTGTGTCTTTAGCTGAAAGCCTAGTGGCGATCTGTTCATCTGTGATACTGATCATACAGTCAATAACTGTGTTGTTATCATTAGCATCTGGTTAGCTAGCTATGCTAACGAATATAAGAAGCTGTTTCTCCACCCAGTGAGGTAAAGGCACATCTTTATATGATCATTATAGTCAGGGGTTAAGTTGGATTTGATATGTGGGGGGGCTGTGTTTTTTTTTTGGGGGGGGGGGCAATATATGATGCCCAATCCTAAAGCGCAGCTCCTGTATCAGATGCACTATTTCATGCCACCAATCGAGAAAGTAAACATAGAAAGTCAAATAGACCGTCTTTTTATTAGTATTATTTAACTGGAATGAATTTACATTTGAAATTATTCATATATACACAAACATTTTTCACAAATTACAGACCTTGAAATTGCCATTTTAAGTCAACATTTCTCTGCACACTTACTCAAGAACATTAAAAAACAACTATATGAGTACAGAGACATATTATCTGAATTGATTGAGGAATGAAAGTCCACATCAATATAAGCAGTTCAACAACATTACTGTCTGTACGACCAGCTACTTCATCAAATCCCAGATGGGTGATAGGGGAAG
>NC_047510.2:4808763-4876062 GCF_902827115.2 Pseudochaenichthys georgianus
TTTCCTTAAAGGTGGGGCAGGTAAGTTTCAGAAACCGGCTCGAGTGCACTAAAATTTGAAAGTACACAGCCGAAAAGAATCCGCCCCTTCCTTCAGACTTCCTTACAGAGCACCTCCTCCAACACACACGAACGGCACGCCCAATGAGGGCACGAGATGCATTTGTGCGTGCACGAGATGAGATGGAAGGCTGACAGACAGGGCGGCAATCCCTTGTTGTACTTTTTACAGTATTACGGCTTCCACAGATGATATTTTTTTATGGATTTTTTGTCAAAGCACTTCAGATATTCATTGCTATCCGGATGTTAAGAGCATTCCATGGAATATAACAAAAAGTGTATCTCGAGCCCGTTTCTGAAACTTACCTACCCCACCTTTAAGCTAGTTAAAAGTTGTAATAACTAGTATGGCTAAATTGTAACTTCCACACATTCTCTACGCTTGGCGCTCCACCGCTCCGAGGGCGTGGTTCTTTGAATATCCGAACGGTACATGCAAACTACTCCCAGTACAGTTTGCACTCTGTCTTCCAGAGTGGCTATTTATGAAACGCACCCTTTATCATTGTCAGATTGATAGACGATGGGTTTCAGGTACTTTAAGCACTTTAAGGTAAAAACCTCTCTATGATATATTCAAGTGGTCTTAATCTTGCTGTTGATCTTAACTACACATTTTGGTGAATGGTTGCAAAAGCTATCACATTAACAAAATCTGTCTCCAGGCAGACATAGAGGCAGATGAACACCTGGCAAAGTACTCAAATGGCTTCTGTGGTACTTCCCACTACAGTATTTGTCTCCTGGAGCATATTTAGATAAAACACACTTAGACTCACAAAACAACACGACTGTCTGGCTGTGAATGAGTAGATATATTAGCAACATGCAGTATGGTTACGTTGACCTTAAATTGGCCCAATTGCTATTTCCCAGACTGTTCAGCCCAGACCATGCACATCTATAAAACATTTAGATATAAAGTACTTAGATTGGACTCATCTATAAAAGATAATATAGATTGTTCCAAAAAAGAGCCTCAATGCCACTCCCCTAATAAGGCACTGCTATATCAGTAACCTGTTATGTGACATTTACTCATTCACTGTAACAACACAAAAGCTCTCATGAACAGCAGTCAATATATGCGACTGTGGCTGCGAGGTAGTGCGGTCGCTTTTCAATGGGAGGATCGGGGTTTGATCCCAGCCTTTGGTCAACATGTCAATGTATCCTTGGGAAAGATATGTAACTCCAAGTTGCTCTTGATAGCATGGCAAACGGTGTATTCATGTGTGTGAATGATAGCTTACTTCAGCAAACGGCACATTGCTCTGTATTAATGGGTGAATGATGACTTGGAGAATGTAAAGTGCTTTGAGGAGGATCAGAGACTGGATAAAGCGCTTTACAAATACAGGCCATTTACCACAAACCAAGCTATTCTTTTCATCTGATACTTTAATAAAGTAAAAATACAGAATGAAGAATATGTCATGTAGCCATGACCCCTGACTCATCCCATTGGTTACCATCTATGTAAAAGTCTTCTTCTCTTTATTCTTCAGTATTGTAGGATTAGCTGTTGTGACCCATATCATAGTGTTACCCACCATTGAGAGCAGTCTTCTTTTTAAAGGGCCTCTTTATATAAATCAGTTTAACAGGTTTCTCCACAATCATTACCCACTCTTCTCTCAGCCCCTTTATATCTTTTTAAGAATATGAGATTACAACATGACACGCAGCACCCTTAACAGTGTGATTCTCCCAAGACAATGTTATTTTTAAACATCTATCTCTGAAAGTCATGTCAGATGTGAAATAGACTTTGAAATGAGATGGGTGGGTAGTGGGAGGCTTGGTGGTAGTGAGTGTCAAGCATCAAAGGAGCGACAAAAAAAGAACTGAGGTTAAAAAATAGTTTTATATTGAAGAGCTTTTTCCCTCATTTAGCCAACAATTCAAAATAAATGGTATTTGTAGTTTGCCTGTAGTGTATGTCTTTAATAGCAGTGTAGAGGCAGGGTTATTTTATCCATTAACTTCTATATGTTTTTCCTTCACTCAGAAGATCTAATTTAAAGAACACCAGAATCAGCCAATAATTTCTCCTACTTACAAGAACTGTAGCGTTGCCAAAGCCTGATATAACTGCTAGCATAAATACTGACTAATGCACCAGATCTGTATTTCAATCAGGAGAGACATGTGTTGATGTACAAATATATATTAAATGCCAAGAATACGCAGATGAATGTAATGGTGTTTGGCGATTAGACACACTGGTGGTGGTGGAGGCCAGACGGGATTGATGGAGGTCGATTGGTGGTGAGCGTAGTAAGAAGGAAATATGAGGATGACAGATATACAGATGGTCTTCCTGGTTGAACTTGCGCCGAGCTTCATTACCATTAGCTTACGTAGTGATGTCATTGTTAGCTTGATGGCTGAAGTGCGATAGCTACTTTTACAAGAGTTTATACAGTGATGCTAGAGTAGTATGCAGCGAGGCATTTCCGCCAAACATAAAACATTTTGAAAGATGAGCTAGTGAGAGATAAATGGTAAAAAAGTAGAATACATTCTTGTAATTTAATCCAACCCTAAGATTGGAGTCGATGGAAAATCTTTTTTTTTTACTCTCGTCTTAACTGACAGTATTGATTAAGTCATTACTTCTTTATTCAATAGTATAGTTAGTCATTAAGACTATGGCCTGTTTGCTGTGTTTGAACATGTTCATCATTTCAGATCAATAAGATACATTTAATAATGACCTGCAATATTTTTTTTACAATAATGGGCTTTGTTTTAAAAGTGGAATAATTCACATTTACAGGAATATATTTGTTATTCTTTCGATTTCTAAGATTATTCAGATAATATATGATTAAAATAATGTTATATTTATTAAACACTTTGATCACTGTTTTTTTATTTATTTATCTGAGTTCCCAACACGGTGTACGCCCAAAGTCAAAAGCAGTGGACTGAACTTAATTTTCTTTTGGTATCCTGCATTTTTCATTGTATTTATATTTATATACTTCTTCATATAAAAAACATTGCTCAACGATATCGCCTTACACTGTATGTACTAATATGTTTTTAGTTTTTCAAGAAATATGTGAAAAAGATATGTTGCAGATCTGTTTTTGTTATGCGTTTCTTTATGCTAACAGCCCCAAGGGTCGACCTGTTACTTTTCCAAATACGGGTCCTGGGTTGAAACCATGGCATTGGTTTATATATTTTCATAAAAGTTTAGGAGCAGAAAGTCCCTCTCCCTGGTGCCTGTCTGCGGTGCTGACAGCCACACTCAGAGGTTCAAAAGGTAGCAGGTTGCCCCAGTTCTGACTGCTGCTTTTCAGACTGCTGTCTGGAAAGCTGGAAAACACAATCCTCCCATCTGAGTCCTGGTGGATTTCTACTTTGACCTGGGAATAGATCATGCTCAAACAAAAGTCCTTAAATAAACAAAGCGTAGAAACAAACTGTATATTTCTAGGTCCTATTTTGAATAATGTTGAGAAAATGAAAACACTTCTAAGTCATCTACAATGACTTCAAAGTGAAATGGAGTCATCACTGGGTTAGTTTCATTTTTAAGGCCATCTATCAATAGTGATACCAGTTTGAGTCATAGTTACATTTACATCCTCATCGTGTGACCTTGAGAGTTGAGAGACCTCATACTTCAGTCTTCTAGCATTCATGTAGCCCATTGTCCTTTCAAATACCGATCAGGTTTCAACCTTCTGAAGACTTCCTCACGGTGTGCATGATGGCCACGAAGCACCTTTGTCATGCCCGGTGATCACATATTAAATCAATGCAAAGACACAAATAGGCGTATAGAGAATGGAGTTGACATTTTTCCACTCAGTGAGACGTTTACGTAATGCTGTCTTGCAAAAGCCAGTCAGCGGTACAGAGCAGCCACAACTGAGGGTCGCCTGATCGATCCGATCTCCATTCAGAAAGCAAGCATTGTGCCTGCTGTCTTGCTAACCACTTGCCAAAAACATTGATTATGGCTTTGTATTCATCTCTATCATTATGTGCTTATTTTGGCTTTTTTTTTTTAATTGTATTTATTTGAACAAGGACCATGCATACAAATACATTAATCTCAGAAAAAAAGGGATGATTTAAGCCAGATTTTAGCTAATAGCTCATTTCCATCTGCAGTCCATATGTATTGCAATTAATTGGCAACAAGATATTAAATGTTGGGTTAGTGCCACGTTAGTAAACAAGATTGATTCACCCAGCATGTGACTTCCTAGTGACTACAGCTCTGAGTCTCTCCAGATCATTGTATGAATCCAAGCACGACGTCTCTGGGGCTACAAGGCAGCCAAAGTGTTGATTTGGTTATTTCTAATGATCTTTTAGTTTTTTTGTTACGATTGTTAAAGGTCCCATGACATGGCCATTTCTACTGATCATAATTCCATTGTTGAGGTCTACGAGAATAGATTTACATTGTTCAATGTTCCAAACTCACATTGGTTTCTCACAGCATCTCTGTATAGTCTGTGTATTCACTCTCTGTCCTACACGGCTTGTTGGAGCTCCTGCCCCCCCCCCTCCCTGTGAGCCCAGTGTGCTCTGATTGGTCAGCTCGCCCACTCTGTTCTGATGAGTCCACCACCGTTACAGCGGAACATCAGTGATTACGTGTTACAATGCCGTTTGTTAGCAACCAGGAAATGACAGCAGTGATGACAAACAGATGAGAATGCTGCGTGGGGTCTGGGTGCCGTGTGGGCGGGACGTTGCGCCGCTCGCTGCTGCGAGGAGCGGACAGTGTGGGCTGGGTTACTGGTGTTGGTTCCTGGTTGCTGCGTGGGGTCGGCGAGACAGAGAGACACAGCGAAACCCAGCCCGAACACACACACCCGCAGCCTGGCTGTGAGTCTGTGTGTATGCTCACACACAGACTCACAGCCTCGCCGCATCCCGCCGTCTCAGGCTGAGAAATCCGCGGAGCTGCAGCTGCCTGAGAAAATATTGAGTGTGTGTTTGTGAGGGAGTCCGCGGATTGGTCCAAAAACGTAACGGCTCCGCGGATTGGTCCATTTGGACGTCGTTACGTGACTTGGTTCCCGGAAGAAACAAATGGAAAAAGAGAAACGAGGCGTTCTGGGGCAGCAGACAGGTCTTCTCTGGGTTAGAGGTGTACTCGCTACAGGGTGCACTTTGAGGGTCTGTGACTCTGCAGACCGGTTACATGCAGAACAACCTTCATAACACAAGGGGGCGGGTACTAACCGGTAAAGCATGACATGGGACCTTTAAAACTAATGATCCCTTGGTCAAAGTCGCGCAAGTTAGGCCATGTATTTGCTTCATGTCCGTTCTGAACGCACCACTAAGATAAGATCTGAAATGAGTTCAGATCTGGCGCAGAATGAGTAGCCAACACATCTAGCCCACTGTTGAAGTAGGTGCTTACTGAGACATGGGGTTTGCCACATACTTGCTGTAACGTTGCAAGGGAGGTTGGTGTAGCGCCCATAAAGAACATGTTGGGACCAGACCTTGAGGGTCCAGGTCTCAGAGCTTTACGTGAGGATGGGCTCAACGGGTGCGGTTTTCATTGTGTTTGATTTGTGTCCATGAGCTGCATTCCGCCCGTGCTTTGGCTCTTCAAGAGAGGAAGTCTTTCCCCGAGTCCATGATGAATGGTCCCATGTGTTTGAAATCATTGACGAGTTTGAGCAGGGATCCATTCTTGCTTACATGGTGGGATTTGTGCTGGTTGACATGCGTAGCTGTAAGTCATATTTTACACAATTCACATACTTTGATGGTACGGCTGTTGAATGTCAGGTATATGTTGATTTCATACATTTTCCACCTGGTCCGTGGCATAAGTGTAGTAGGTAACTGCCTGCTCTGAACCTTTCCCGAAATACACAGCAAGTTTTTAACCACTATATATTAAACTGTATATATATATTTAAAACATCTCGTAAAGCTATAGTTCCCGTACAACCAACTCTGCATCATAAGTTTCTGTTCATGGGAGCTCATTACATTTGTTTAAGACATATCCTTGTGTTTGAAACTACAATCATAATATGTTAGCATTAAGTGGCAGTTGGTTAATGTGCTAATAAAATGGAAAGACAGCATGAAATAAAAACCAAACTAAATCATGCGTGAGATACACAACTTAGGTTTCAAATTCCTGGAGAGAGAAAATGTGTGTGTGGTAGGGATGTAACGATATACCAAATATCGCGGTATCGCGATAAATAAACGTCTCAATACCGTCGTGAGACTGACAACATCTACCACGATATTACATGGTTCATTTACATTTTTAATTTGTTTTAATATTCTTTCTTTTAAACCTTGCAGGTGGTCCCATTGAGACCATCGATCTCTTTTTCAAGGGAGACCTGTCCAACATGGCAGCAAGTAGGTTACAACATGAACATAAAACAACAGATAACACAAAAGGACATGGTATTTACAGGGCAACATGTACACACCTAGAGACATGGACAAGTACCAACAGTATATGCATATCTCGCCCCGTCAATAAGCCTCACCTTCTTGGCAAAAACGGTATTGTTTTTGAAGTGGTGGAGAGACAATGCACAGTTTGACCCACTGCCGTCACCCATGGCCGAAGCACATCTCTGTCCCACTGAGGTGCCGTTAGACTTTTTGCTGTCTGAAAATGTCCGTCATAATCCATTATTACCCGTCGGGTCTGAACTTGCCACTAACGTGTCGCGCTGACACGGGGTGGATAGAGAGAGAGCACGCTCGTGAACTGTCAACGGGGGGACGGGAGAGTGTTATGCCGTGTTATGCATGCCCACCGAGATATGCATGCACCTCGCGTACAGCGTAAAGCAAAACCTCCCAGACATGTGCTGATCTGTACGGCAAAGTACGGTTTGGAAACTATATCATTTCCTTTTGGAGGGCCTGCATAACACGGCATAACACCAGAGCCTCGCTGCGGGGAAACTTTGGCGCTATTCCGAGTTTGTTGTAATCTGTCAAAATGACAGACTGCTTCCAGATCTTTCCTTCACCCCAGCAACATCAGCACCAAGCAAGAGAGTTGTTTCCACAGCAGGGGATAGTGTAAACGCCCAAACATCCCAGCTTCTACCTGGAAATGTGGACATGCTCATATTCCTCAAAGAAAACCTGTCTGAGTGAGTTATTTTTGAGGTACTTGAAAACCTAAAGTGAAACTTGATTTATTTTATTGCCGGGTCTGATTATTCAATGTCCTTGTTTATTTGTGAGATGCAGTGGCTCAAGGAAAATGCCTACTTTGTTTTGTACTAGCAGGTAAAACAAACACTGGTTGTTCTGTTACTCTCACTTTGTTTTTGACACTTTAAAATACTACTATCCTACAAAAATGCTGTACAAATCAGATTATTTAATAAAGAACCTTTTTTCAAGTAAAAAAAAAAGTTCAAAAATAAATGCTTCCAAATGTTTTTTTCTTTATTTTTCAATATTGCGATAAATACCGTTCCGTGGATTTGTTATCACGATATTATCTCTCCATGCTGATCATGCACACCTGTGTCAGAGATGCAAATAACTGCACCTGCTGCGCGCACACACACACACACACACACACACACACACACACACACACACACACACACACACACACACACACACACACACACACACACACACGGGTCTGTCGTTTTAAAGAGCCTGAAATTATAAACTGATTGTTTCAATATGTCATAGAGCAGCGGTTCCATAAACAATACGGAGGCTAAATAAAGTTCTGACTTTTTAACGTGACACGTTGTAAATCCAGTAGTACAGAGCGCTGTCAGGGACTGTAATGACCGTTGCTAAGGAGGATCAAGAAAGAGAAAGGAAAAGAGGTTGAAATAAAAAAAATCGTAATAATGAAAATGTTTCCACACAAATCATAATGTTTTGCAAATTATTTGGCGGCACATATTGAATTTAAATGTACACCCTTTAATATTGTATTTGGGCTTTTAGATGAACACCACACACAGTTAATAAATACAACTATTCTTCTGGCTAAAATACATATTTTTAAAAGTCATTTTTAAGGTGTTTGAAGAGTAGATTAAAAATACAATTTCTTTTGAAAAAAATGATTGCCACAAAAATCAAGGGTGGCTGAACACGCCATGAAATGGGAAATAATGAGCCCTAACGAAGAGTGGGATTAAAGGAACAATACATTTGCTTGCCATGTTGTTTTTTTGGTGGTATTTGGTTGTCAACCTATTTTTGTTTGTGAAATGTTGAAGTGGTCCTACTGACTGTATCTTTGTTTCTTCTGTTTTTGTTTTGTTGTTGTCTGAGATGGGAATGTCATCTCCTATATGTTATTGTTATGTCCATGTTTGCGTCTGAATGTAAAAAAAAAATGAAAATGAAAAAAATGAAATTAGGCAGGGCTTAAGCCCGATTGCCCCCACCGGCGATTATTTTTTAAATAAACCCACCAATTAGTTAGAGAGAGAATTCCCTCCGCAAAAAAATGAATTGTATTTTCAATATATCAAGTATGGCCTCTACTGTATGTCATCATGGTTAAATGTTCTACCTTTTACTCTGCCTGTGTGTGTCTTAAATCTGTGAGGGGGAGCTGGACAGGAAACCAGGTGAACAGAGACACAGTAAAGGGGAAAGGACACAGAGTGGATTACACTGGAGTTACATCATTGTTTGAGAGCATCATTTTATTTGGCTCACACTATTTTTATTTTTTACTGACAAACGCTGTCAGTGAAATGTACAATTTTGAAAATAATTTTGAGGGCTCGTGTGTACTGCAGTTGACAACCCCAGAAGAATCCTGCAAAGCAATGTTGTCGTGGAAATGTTCTACAACATAATATAGGAAATATTAAATGTACATACTGTAAAGGCCTTCTTACAGAATGGTACACTGTCAGCTGCAACTATATAATTTCATTTAGCAGATTCATACACTCTGAGTGCTGCGTGTTTGATTATTCAGCCATACTGTACTTTTGCCCATTGCAACGTCTAGACTCAAAAGATTTAGTTCGGAGCATTGAGAAATATGCTTTTTCCTTTTCTTGCCAAAAGTCACATCACAACATTAGTACACGTTTCATTGGTGTATGGTATGTTGGAGCTAGCAGTAGGTTAGCACGTTAGCATTTAGGCAAACAATTGGGGAATAGAGCTAGCCTGGTTCTGCCCAAAGGTAACAAAATCCACCTTCCAGCTACTCTAAAGCATGCTACGGCCTTGTGTCCACATAGCCGGTGTGTCCTTTAACTTTAACTAACAAAACACATTCATCGTTGAATGTATTCGTTTTATGAAGTCTCTAAAAATCACTGTTGTTCCATTATGGAATAGAAACAGAAAGGGATAGGACCTTGACAATAACCCGAAAATATCACACTTACACTACGTGACTTCGAGATTTAGTTTTATTATATTAGATGAAACAACCGACAACAACATCTGGCGTCACTATATAATTGTGCACTATGGATACATTGAAAACATCCTTTTGTAAGAAGTGTGACTTTGTTTTGGACAGGAATATAACTATGTATTTTGTATGTGTTGGCACTCTCTTACAGTAGCATCGTGGTCGTCCTTCACATCTTTCCTTGACCACATGACGTTTTCAATCGAATTAACAAGAAATACTTGATAAAGAACGTCATTTTGAATATTCAACCGCAAACAATATTCCACCAACAAGGTCAGGTATGAGATGCAAAACCCACGGAAACAAAAAGTGCTGCTGTCACTTATTGAAACAGCCTTGGTTACTGCTGCTAACACTCTAAATACAAGGGAGACATTTGACCCCCCCCCCCACCTTCGCATTATCTATGCTCTCCATTGAAGCAATATGGGTCAGCATGGGTAATAGCCTCTTAAGCCTTGAGCTGGGCTTATGCATGCTGAGTACGCTGCTAATATCTGGTGGATTCACTGTGTTTAAAGTGCAGCCTCACCATGACAGATATCATACAGAGCTCATATTTATATCAAAGTTATTTAAAATCAAAGTTACCAAATTTGGTTGTCTATTACTGATGGAGTAAACACATTCTAGCTGTTGCCTTCACTGCAACAATCTCCCGAATGATTCTTCCAGGGCCAACACGGTCCCTTTTGTACCCACAGCCCCTCCCCACAGGCTTACCGGCAACCGGTTACACAATTATCTCCAAACCACATTGACAACATAAATGTAATTTCCTCAAACATGAGGAAACTATCTGAACCAAACATACACAGGTTAACTACCTCTTAACCGTCATTCCCCATAATTAATAAACACAAAATAAATAATAAACTGCATCCTATTTAAATCACGGAAGTGATGCGCCTCCGTCTTTTCCACCTTCCCTTTGCTGGGGAGACGGCGGTGAAACTCCGCCCGCCGCTCCCCACGTAAGTATGGTGTAATATAGTTACATGTATGTTGAAATAATTGTAGACTCACAAGCGTGCACTTGTGGTCACGCTACAGAAAGGAAGGGGAAAAGGTGGACGTTTTAGTGATGATCTAACCTTATTTATTGACGAACGGAAGAGAGCAGGAAATGTTTGGTGTGTGTGTGTGTGTGTGTGTGTGTGTGTGTGTGTGTGTGTGTGTGTGTGTGTGTGTGTGTGTGTGTGTGTGTGTGTGTGTGTGTGTGTGTGTGTGTGTGTGTGTGTGTGTGTGTGTGTGTGTGTGTGTGTGTGTGTGTGTGTGTGTGTGTGTGTGTGTGTGTGTGTGTGTGTGTGTGTGTGTGTGTGTCGCCGCTACGGCTGTCAGTGGCGGAGTCAGTCACTCTGTGATCCGCTCCGTCACAATCTTTAAACCATATAAATGACATTTTATTTATATATCAATTCTGGTAAACGATCAAATATGCTTCCCCTGCTTACCAACTCCCGCTTTTCCCAACATTTCAAAGCCCTCTCCGCAGGAAGAATGTTGGAGTGGAGAAATGGGTAATCCTGGTGATGAAATGCTTGAAATATATCTGACAGAGCCACACAGTCCAGAAGAAGTAGACTGGAGTTTTCAGTTTAACTCTGACTTATAGTAACTAAGAATGTTTATTGCTATAGTTCTTTTTAGTTGGTTTTAGGAGCTTTTATGCAGTATGCAGCACCTGACCACATGAAAGACTTAAAAGAGGCCCTGTTATGCTTTGTTCGCTTTCCTGTAGAGAGTAATATAGGTTTAAGTGCATGCAAATGGTCTACAGAGGCTAACATCCCTGTGTTCCCTCCAGAGGGAACTCAGATCAGGGGTTGAGGTACATGTGGGCTGGGTTGGTGTGGAGGATGCAGGTGCTGTATATCTGTTAAACAGGCTGGTTTTTACTCTTTAATTGTCCGCCAAAAACGCTCCTAGACTGGAAATCACAAATCCCCCCTCCAACATCATCCTGACGACAGCATACCCTGTCGTTGAGCCTCGAAAAATCGTATTTACAACTCGAGGAATTTGACTTTTGTCCTGACATGAAAAAACATGTCAGGACCATTTGAACCCAGTCAAATCTATTAATATTAAAAATGACAGTGGGTGCTCTGGGCTTCCTGCTCCTCTCTCTGTCCCTCTGCCTCCTTCCTCTCCGTCTCTCCCTTTATTGTTCACTCTTCTACTTGAACAGGGTAAGGCCTTGTAACTCAGCACTTTAGTGAACAGTTTTGCACTTTATTAGCGTGATTGCACAGTACCGTTTGGCATGGCCTATTTTCACATTTTATATAATTTATACTAACTATTGAGAGAGTATTTATTAAAGGATTAAACCGTATTGATTGAAATGTCGTCTGGCAGGTGCTGGTCGGGTCCTCGGCTCCGCCTGACAAGATAGGGGAGTTAGCGAGAGCGCCGAAAGTGCTTATAAATGCTTGTGTAGAATGACAGCGGTTAAGAATAATCCCGGTCAAAATAATATGTGGGGGTGTAGACATCATAGCGTTAAGTGGCAGTAATTGTTCAAGTGCTGACTGCGTTTAGTTGGGTTTGTATGTGTGTACTTCTGTTCAGTTATATGTTTGTGTTTGAAAAGTGTTCCCCCTCCTGTTATGTCTGTTGCTGGATTGTGTGCACCTGGTGCCCCGGGTTGTCTCCTCCCCCTCACCTGTGTCTAATTGCTGATTAGTGTGTGTGGGTATTTAGGCTCTGTTTCCCTGTCTGTTATGGCGCGTTTCCACTGCAGGCCTCGCTCGGCCTCGCTCGGCCTCGCTCGGCCTCGCTCGGTTTGGTTAGACCTTATTAGGCCCGGCTCACTTTAATGCTGCGCTTCCATTACAGTTTAGGAACTGGGGCAGTTACTATAGTAACGCAGTGTAGGCGGAGCCGTGACTTCTTCTTCAATGAGAGCCTCAGAAAAACAACACAGCCGTTAGCTCTTAGCACTCAGAGCTCACAGCTCTTCATATCTGTTCAGAAACTAGACAAAAGTTAACCAAGTCCAAACCACAGACTGCCTGTGTCATGGAGAATACAGTCGCTGGTTTATTTATGTCTGTAGGCCGTTGTTGTGAGTGTGGACGGTCGGAGCATTTATAACGTTAGCTTAGCCGATCTCCATTTAGAAAACACGCATTTTAAAGGGTTGTTCGCCTGCCGTCTGTCTGCAGACTTGTCAAAGCATTAATTCATGGTTTTTACTAACCGGTATCAGTATGTTGTTACTTCGGCATCATTTTGAAACATGTATTACAATTAAATCACGGTCAAATATGTTCATCTTGTTGTAGTTGTAGCCCCCTTGCCAGCGATTCTCTCTCTAGTTTAGCATGCTCAGCCCGACTCAGCCTAGTTGTTCCTGGCTCTAGAACCACGATTTAGTCGGGCCAGAAAAAAGGTGGAAACGCGCCATTAGAGGCAGGGAGTGTGTGTGAGATCCTGGTGGCTGCAGGCTGTGCTCACGTGAACAGCAGCAGTAGCAGCAGCAGCAGCAGCAGCAGGATTGAGTGTGTGTGTGTGTAATGTGTTCATGTTTTAATAAATGCCCACACCGGGTTGTATTTTTGGACGTTCTGCCTCTGCCTCCTCGGGCCGCTCAATTGTCAGCTTCACAGCGGCATTTAAAGGCAATGTGAGCGTCCGTTCCCATTGGATAACGGAGAATTATACACCCGAAAATAAGTATTCTCCTTACTGTCGATTGATTTTACAGTGATATCTGCACTACTCATCAACTCAAAAACACCAGATTATCCTTGTTAATTACACAACATTGATTGGTTTAAATTGTGTGCAATGCTTTTGTATTTTTCCCCTTCCATTCGGAGAAACAAATATTTGTTCGGAGTTAAGGATGGCCGAAGACACTACACTACCCAGAATCCCCAGCTATCGTTTAGGACTACACCATGTGCTCTGCTTGACAAACCCCGTGATTAGTTCTCAAGCTCTGTGATTGGTTGACCTCCAACTGCATTCCATATGAAAAAAACGTTTCGTAAAAGATAAAATCATACTTTATTCAGCAGTGCTTGCTTTACTCTTTGAAAGTCATCACATGAATGCATTGTAATAAATGGTTCGGCTGCATTAAATATTACACATCTGTCGTAGCTCTTTATTTATCTACAGAGATCGGGGTTGCGGTCGGATAATCCAAAGATCAGCTCCTAAATTCTAACCCTATCGTCTATTCCTTGACCTCTGAGTGAAACGTCACGGGGTTAAGGGATAGTGGATAGGAGAATTCAAAAGGACTTAGGAGAAGAGACTGCGGTACTTTAGAGAATCGACTGCACTTTCACTATCTGACGTGTTTATGATGCGCCAGCGGACGTCAATTTCCTGATTGTTTTCACCTGTCATCCCTTCTGCGTCTCCTGTGCTAATCAGCGTCAGCCCCGCCCCTGATTGCTCCCACCTGTGTCTTGTTACCCTGTGTTTAAATTCCCCTGTCTCCCAGTGTTCAGTGTCAGTTCGTTTTTGTCTTTTGCCATTGAAGGTCTTGCCACAGTCAGGTCTATGCTCTCTTCGTGCTATTGTAAAGGTTTGTTCCTCACCACGTGAGCGATTTTCATTTTGTTCTTATTTTTTTGTCATCTCAGCTAGAGATTCGAAAGTGACCATTTTTTGCTCATCTTGCTTTTTGTTTTGGAAAATAAAGTATCTTACCAATACTTTACCGCTGTCTCCCTGGTCGTGCAATTGGGTCCTTGGGTGTCTGAGTTCGTAACACATGCTTTATGAACGTGGACAACAGAGAAACATATTCTTCATGACCAAAGTTGGAATTGAAATAAAAATTGAGAGAGAGAGAGAGAGAGAGAGAGAGAGAGAGAGAGAGTACCGCAGGGAATGTTGTTAGCTTCTGCTGCGCTAACGGATATAAGAAGCTGTTTCTACAATAATGTGGAGGGAGAGCTCTCCTGTCAGACTGAGAGGCTCAGTGAGGTAAAGGACTGTGTTTAGATAGTTCACTTTAGTCTAAGTTGTCTCAGTGGGTCTCAAACGTTTTGATCACAATTTATGTAAACAAATATTTCCAAGGCACTCCTTTATAATTATTAGGATAAATAAAAACAGGTTTGAAATCATTCCAATGTATACTATGGGACAGTAAACCAAAAATACTGTTTAAAACTGCAAAAAATATGCATAAATAAATAAATGTTAACTGGTAAAATAACATATAAATGAACCACAAAAATAAAACAAGTTAGCCTACATTTATTTGTTATTGGGTAGGTTATCGGTTATGTTCACATACTTATTTGATTATTCAAATGCAAACCGATCTTTTTCATATGGGTGTTTTAGAGTTGTATCCCCAAGATCAGTCTCTACATGTAGTAATTGGGCGCTCAAAGTGCACCAGATTGAAGCATTTTACTTTGAAATGTTAAAACAAATCTTCCCGGGGGGGGCACCCCCGGACCCCCCTAGAGGATGTGAAGTCCACCCCCCAATTAAAACATGTTCATGCAATACTAAATACATTTGAAGCCTTTTTTTATAAGCTGTCCACCATGTCAATACGTTTCTCTGTTTGTAGTGTAGTGGTCTTTTGTAGAGGTTTTTCATTGCCAGCTAAAATCTTGCCAAGGGCAGCAAATTGGTCAAAACCGGCCTTGGTGTCATCCCCGCAGGCCACAGCACACCCCATTTGAAACATGTTCCCACGGCTATGAATACGTATGATTGTATGAAAAGATCTTATAATCAATACAAATGTATTTATTATAACGTAAGTCCTTAACATCTATCAGTGTGTATATCACCATTCAAACATCTTTTAAAAGTTGAACAAACTCCACACAGCTCAGTGAAGACTGTGAGATGTTGACTAACGTTCATATTTCTCTTTTTGATTATAATACTGATGAACGTTCAAAACAAAGCACTTTGGCAACTTACCACATACGTTTTAAAATGCTTAATAAGCACCGTAACTTTCATGATATCATTTCTCCGTCATCGTTTGTTTCAGTGAACGTCCGACTGTTGTGTGACGGCAAATGCTGCGGCTGCAAGGCATTGTGGGGCAGCATTTTCTCCTCTCCTTTCGGTGAGGGAGGTCCAGTGGTTCCTAAGCTAAAGGAGGTTATAAAGGACGTTTGAAACCTCCTTTCCTATCATCTAGAGCAGGGGTGGGGAACCTCCGAGACCATTTGGTACGGCCCTCGAGGTAATTTATGAACACCGGAAAAAGGAAAAAAATTAAAGAAATCTAGACCGCAAAAATATTAAACAAGCGAGTACCTGTTTTTCCAGGCCAAGGTCAGGGTCCTTGAACACAACACGAGCCTAACGTCTCATCACGTGGTATATGTCTCGTCTGACAGGGGTGCAGTTCTGACGGAGAGCACCAGAACGTTACTCCGGCACTTCCAAAAATTGCAATACCCATAAGTCCGTACACATGCCGCAGTTTCTGCGTGGCTGTGTCTTTAGCTGAAAGCCCAGTGGCGATCTGTTCATCTGTGATACTGATCATACAGTCAATAACTTTGTTGTTATTAGCATCTGGTTAGCTAGCTATGCTAACGAATATAAGAAGCTGTTTCTCCACCCAGTGAGGTAAAGGCACATCTTTATATGATCATTATAGTCAGGGGTTAAGTTGGATTTGATATGTGGGGGGGCTGTGTTTTTTTTTTGGGGGGGGGGGGCAATATATGATGCCCAATCCTAAAACAACTGCTCCTGTATCAGATGCACTATTTCATGCCACCAATCGAGAAAGTAAACATAGAAAGTCAAATAGACCGTCTTTTTATTAGTATTATTTAACTGGAATGAATTTACATTTGAAATTATTAATATATACACAAACATTTTTCACAAATTACAGACCTTCAAATTGCCATTTTAAGTCAACATTTCTCTGCACACTTACTCAAGAACATTGGAGACAACTATATGAGTACAGAGACGTGTTATCTGAATCGATGGAGGAATGAAAGTCCACATCAAGATAAGCAGTTCAACAACATTACTGTGTGTACGACCAGCTCCTTCATCAAGTCCCCGATGGGCTGATGGGGGAAGCCTGCAGTCGTGCATCTTTGTCTACAGGCTAAATGGTCTGCAGACCTGGTAGCTACCCACTTCCTCACATGTTGTGGGGTCCCAAGAGGGAAGAGGAGGTCCAACCATTTGATTGAACATTAGAGCAGAGACATTTTGAGTTTTCAGTTGTGAGCGCATTGATGTTCCGACTGCCCTCCTCTGTGAGAAGCCCCTCCCACACGCCGCACTGCGCACAGCAATGGTGCACTGCGTTCTTAAGCTTCAGAAGGGCCGTGTGCATCGGCACTCTGGCATCCTCCTTACAGTCCCTATAGCTCTGCTTAACGCCGAGCATCCTGTTTCCAAAGAGCTCTCTTATCTCACCGTAAGGTGCTCGAGGGCTCGGCCATGTCTCTGTATCAAGAACATCGACCTTTGAGCGAGGGATTCCTCTTCGCTCGTGACCATCCTTGTGTCCATGCTGTTGCATAGTGCTGCGTACCACGTTGTGGGATCTCGTACCTTCTGCCTTGGGGCATGGCGTAGTGTATGCCATTTAAACCCCGTGCTGCTCTGCCTCACATGCGGGTTGTAGAACGGACCACCGTCTGGGCTCCTGCTCATGGTTTTAAAAACATCTCGCTGTCTTTTGATCAGATGTACTGATTGAGAGAGTCTAATGTCTCTCGACTGCAGAGCCTCAGACAGCTCTTTCAGCTCCTCGAGTGCATCCGTCATCAGTCCCAGGTTCTTAACAAAAGCAACTGACGTCAGCTTTGCTGCTAGCCCCTCATAGCCCCTCGTAGCCCCTCGTAGCCCCTCATAGTTTGAGGAACGGTTCACATCTACACTTGCAGATGTGAGGCGATGATAGAGTGCAGCATACATGGTCCAAACAGCCACCCACCTGATCCCGAGGATGCGACCTATCTTCCTCGAGCATACACCTCCTTCAGAGACTGCAGCATCAAGCTCTCTCTTGGGTGACTGACGAGAGAGACAGTAGCTTGTCCAGGAAAGCTGTGCAGTGGTTGCTTTCGGTGCTTCACTGCATCCGACACGACAACTCCAACCTCTGGTTTAGACGCTGCCAGCCGATGAGGCCTGGGTACTCACTTCTCAGTTTCGTGGAGACGCCATTCTTTCTGCCTCCCGTTACGGAGGCTCCTTCTGAGCAGAGTCCCACCAGACATTCTCCAGAGAAGCATCATCAAGACCATATTTCTGTAGACACTTCAGTCGTGGACTAATGACTCCATCTGCAGTTGGACTCTCCAGCTCGAGGAGATAGGTCACTGGCTCTGAGCTACCGACTGACGTCCTTAGGGACACGATAAGACGAGACTTCTTGCTGAAGGAGGTGCTTTCATCCACAAGAGCAGTTCGCTTGGTCGGGTCACGTGATACTTGCCAATATCCCTCATTTCTTTTGAGATCAAAGGTACCCAGTCTGTACATGTAACTTCTGAGAGGAGTACTCACCACTCATGTGTAGTTCTCTTAGTCCGGATGATCAGAGCAAGCCGCTCCAAAGACGTTATGGTGAAGCCAAAGTGTCTTTTTGAGTTTTTAGAAAGCTTGATTTTAAAGCTTCTTCATTTTGTCTTTCCACCTGTCCTGTGCTAATGTGTGACTCTGAGAGACTCGATGTCCATAAGGGCCTCGCCTGCAGTTCTGCCATCAGTAGAGAGTGAGCGCCTGGTTCCCTGTTCTCATCGCCCCAAGGGATCCCCTTCCCGCATCATTTGCATCCTATTCTTTTATTTCCAACTATTAGACATGTATATTTCTGTGTCAAATATTCCAATGTGACTTTGATTCCAGCAGTCAGGCAAGTTGTCAGCCCTTCCTACACTGCTTCCCTGCTCTGCTCCTCTGTCCTCCTCAAACTGCCGTGCTCCTCTGTCCTCCTCAGGCTGCTCTGCTCTCCTCAGTCTGACCTGCTCTGTCCTCCTCAGGCTGCTCTGCTCTCCTCAGGCTGCTCTGCTCCTCTGTCCTCCTCAGGCTGCTCTGCTCTCCTCAGGCTGCTCTGCTGCTCTGTCCTCCTCAGGCTGCTCTGCTCTCCTCAGGCTGCTCTGCTCCTCTGTCCTCCTCAGGCTGCTCTGCTCCTCTGTCCTCCTCAGGCTGCTCTGTCCTCCTCAGGCTGCTCTGCTCCTCTGTCCTCCTCAGGCTGCTCTGCTCTCCTCAGGCTGCTCTGCTCTGTCCTCCTCAGGCTGCTCTGCTCTCCTCAGGCTGCCCTGCTCTGCTCTCCTCAGGCTGCTCTGTCCTCCTCAAACTGCCGTGCTCCTCTGTCCTCCTCAGGCTGCTCTGCTCTCCTCAGTCTGACCTGCTCTGTCCTCCTCAGGCTCCTCTGTCCTCCTCAGGCTGCTCTGCTCCTCTGTCCTCCTCAGGCTGCTCTGCTCTCCTCAGGCTGCTCTGCTGCTCTGTCCTCCTCAGGCTGCTCTGCTCTCCTCAGGCTGCTCTGCTCCTCTGTCCTCCTCAGGCTGCTCTGCTCCTCTGTCCTCCTCAGGCTGCTCTGTCCTCCTCAGGCTGCTCTGCTCCTCTGTCCTCCTCAGGCTGCTCTGCTCTCCTCAGGCTGCTCTGCTCTGTCCTCCTCAGGCTGCTCTGTCCTCCTCAGGCTGCCCTGCTCTGCTCTCCTCAGGCTGCTCTGTCCTCCTCAAACTGCCGTGCTCCTCTGTCCTCCTCAGGTTGCTCTGCTCTGTCCTCCTCAGGCTGCTCTGCTCTGTCCTCCTCAGGCTCCTCTCTGCTCCTCTGTCCTCCTCAGGCTGCTCTGCTCTGCTCTCCTCAGCCTGCTCTACTCCTCTCCTCTCCTCAAGTTCCTCCACTCCTCTGTCCTCCTCAGGCTGCTCTGATCCTCTCTCTTTTCCAAGCTACCCTGCTCGCCCATCACCTGCCTCGTTCTACTCAACTCTGCATTTAAATGTAGGATAATTAACAAAGGAACTTATGGTGAATAGATAAAAGATACAATTGGCTTTGACACGCTAAGCAGCAGTGATGTCTTGATACTTGTTAAAGAAGTCTGTAAGTGTCCTCCTTTTTGCTTCACTCCTTTCTGCATCATGCCTCACTTTAAACTCTGAAACTTTCAAAGAGAAAGGAAATAAATATATGCATATCTCAGCTTTATGCACACACATACATAGCATCAGGCTGGGGCCAGTTATTTCATGAGAGGGGTACAATAAAAGCGGGTTAAATTGACAAAGACAGTATAAAGTAATTTTGTAAAATAAACATAAAATACAATAATTGGTATTTGTTTTGGTAAATTTAAGTGACAATTTAATTAAAAAACATAAACATTATTTGCTTTTATAAGGTAATGAACAGTTTAATCTCCACTGTACATCCGGGTCTCTGATTTGATTTAATTCCAATAAATCGTAATATTGTAACCTTTTTTTGGAGGGGAGCCATAGGGGGTAGTTACGGGGGCATGCCCTCCCCCCCCCCCTAGAACCGCCCCTGCATAGCATGGTTTAGGAAACGGGCGCTCTGCACGGAGGAACCGCAGCACAGAGTCCCGCGGGAGGTGCTGCGGTGTAAAGCTCATGATCGGAGCAGAGACACACGTTCACTGACAAAGCCGACAAACTATAGCTGGTCGCATAGATCTGCTATTCTAAAATAAAGTCAACAATATCGACCATTGGCTGGTGTCTTTCTCTTAGTTTAAGAAACGCTTGATTTGATCAAAAGTTAGTCAAACAAAAAAACGTTATTTAACTTAAATGGTAGTCGAACGTAAAACCAGAATATCAGACGAATTCATGTTAAGAAACCTGTCAGCGTATTACCTATTTAGTCACCTGTCACTCTGCTGGCTGTCTGTGTGACAGAAGAGACTGTGTGGTCGCCGATCAGCCAAGTAGATTTGAAGAAAATAAAGAAAGGGGAAACCCGCGAAAAATTTGAAAAGTGCAAGTCATCGTCGCGCAGTGGCAGTTCTAGACCAATTTGACTGGGGGGGCCAGTTATTTTCTGAGGGGGGCACAATAAATGCAGGACGAAAAAGAGAACTAGACAGTATGAAGTAATTGGGCATAAGAAAACAATGCAATACAGTTATTGGTATTTGTTTCAGGACACTTATTTATTTCAGATAGATCTTATAGTTATTACTGTTAGCTTCAGCTTAAGTTATAGTACCATTTTTGCACTAACACCATATCATATTTATATAAAAATAAAGGCAATGAACAGTTACATCTCTACTTTACATAAGGGTGTCTGCATCCCAGGCTGTTGTTTCCTTCCCAAAATCTCACATTACAGCAACAAAATCTTGCGGTTTTTGGCAAACCGATCAACAAGTTTACGCAACAAGAGTACCAGAAAATATACATTTTTAAATCCACAGAAAATGATTTAATGTAAAAGTCTACAAATCTTAAATGTTGACTTTAAATGAAATAAAATACATGGATATATAAGAAAACATAGATTTCAGATGTATTATTTCCCATAAGCACAGACACGTAGGCTATTTAACAAACATGAAGACTGAATACAGAATGCACACCTGTTCTGCACGCGCACTAATCAGTTTCGTCTATTCCGTCACATTTCTAATAAACGTGATATCTGGAAAACACACAGATTTACATATAAAAATAAAGGCAATGAACAGTTACATCTCTACTTTACATAAGGGTGTCTGCATTCCAGGCTGTAGTTTCCTTCCCAAAAGTCACATTACAGCAACAAAATCCTGCGGTTTTTGTGATTTTTGGCAAACCGATCAACAAATAAGTCAAGATTCAAAGCCTTTGACCTCCTTGACTCAATACTAAGCAGACCCAGATTGCTCAGTCTCTCATCAGTTATGGTGGATCTGAGAAAAGTTTTGACCAGCTTCAATGTAGAAAAACTACGCTCACAGGAAGCAGAACTGACTGGGATTGCGACTGCTATTTTGCAGAGTCTGAAGAGCTCAAAAAACACTTCTTTATAAGGCTCAATGAACTGAACAAGCTCCACTGTACTATCAGGTCTCTGCATCCCAGTCTTTATTTTCCTATCTAAAATTCTGCTGAACTGATGTAGCTCATGCCCCAAGTCCTCAATATTTGCATCATACAACTGAGCAAATGAAAACAGAGTTGTCTCCTTCAGAAATGCATTACTTTTGGGGTTAAGAGCTTGGATGCTATTCATCATGTCACAGTTTGTGTTTGAAAACTGTCTATTAAGCTCATTGAGCATCTGATCAATGACAGGGTAGAAAAAGGCTGTACGAAACCCGTGTTTATCTTGTTCTGTCTCTCTCTGTCCAACAGTAGTCAGTACGAAGCTTTCAGCAAGTTTAGAGCTCAGTCGTTTTTGTCGTTTTGCTGCTGGCTGTATTGCAGTATCACATTGCTCAGAAATATTCAACACTTCATCCCACAAGTTATCAAAAATGACTCCTGCCTGAAGTCATTCAATGTCTGAACTAAAGATCCAACTAAATCCACAGCCTTTGAAAGGTCAAGGGATGAAGACTGTAACATGTCAGAGAGAAATGTTGTTTCTGCAAACACTTTACGGAGTGTTACAAGATGCACAATGAATTCTAGATCCAACTGTGCCAGCAGACCACGTGCCTCAATAGATCTCTCACCATTGCGTTCTTGGGCTATGTCTTGCAGTACTCGCTTGAGGACCGGTAATCTATCCATAATGTTAATGTTTCCATTATGCTACAATGATGGGGAGTTGTCTTTTCTCTTACTGTGCCACAGAACAACACAAACACTTGTATTTTTATTGTTATTATTTTTAAAGTAAAGTAACTTGTTACTAGTTACTTTTATAATTTAGTAACTAATAAAGTAACTTGTTACTTTTTTGAGAACAGTAACTATAACTATTACTAGTTACTTTTTAAAAGGAACTTGCCCAACACTGGTAATAAATCATCGTTTTTTTCACTTTTCATTTTTAGGGGGGTCAGAGGCCAGTGTTATTGATTTTTTGAATTATTCAGAACCTTAACCATATAGAAAGAAAAGTTTTAAGCATACATTGTTAAAAATATGCGAGGGGCATGACGTCAGAGCATTTTGTGTGCCGGTGCTTAGCCCCGGACAGCCCCGGCCCAATTAAACCCCTGATTATAGTTATAAAACAACAAGAGAATAAAGTAAACAGGTATAAAATACTATATGACGGTAAAAAAGAGTTGTTAATTAATAAACAAGAATACAGTTTGAAAGGGGAGTGATTTGTAAAATATCCATAAAGGAAAAGAAATCTGCTTACAGTTCTGTTTCATCTGGGTGTTGAGAGATGTTTCCATAGACCTCTTAATTTTGCTCTCAAAGTGCACCAGATTGATGCTTTTAACTTCAACATTTAAAAAACAAATCTTCCCGGGGGAGCATGCCCCCGGACCCCCCTATAGGAGGTTAGGCCCCCCCCCACTTAAATTAGGAAACTAAATACATTTGCACACATCTTGTGTCCATATCTTTCTGTTTTGGTGGTCATGCCACACCGTGCACGTGCATGCATGCGCGAGTCATGGTAAGATATCTGAAGAGGTTGCTTTTTCTTTGCACAGCATGAAAGAAAGGCCAAATGAATGGGCTGTGATTTTAGTTTTTTTAATCAGAGGTCAATCATTTGTACGGCCCTCAGAGGATGTTGAAAAAAATGAAATGGCCCTTGAGAGGAAAAAGGTTCCCCACCCCTGATCTAGAGAATTCGAACAGCTCTTATCATGGCTGTCACTGAGGTACTTCCGGGTCATTTCACTCGGTTAGGAAGGTTCCTAAGCTAAATGGACTATTCGACTTCAGCCCGGGCTCAGAATAAGACCGGGAACTATTCTTTTACGGTTCGGTTTTCATTTCACAATAAAGTTAGTAGTAATATTTTGTTTTGATATTATTGTTTTTTATTAACTACTAGACCGCTGGGTCATGTTAAGACCATCTTTTCTGTGTTGCTGTGGGGTTTTTTCATCGCTTTTGTGTTACAAATATCAAAACAATAAGTTAACTAAATATATCCGTCGTAAACTAAACCAGAAACAGCAGTATATTTTATTTTGTTAACACTGTAAACTTGACAGCTTTTTAACCCGCACCTCCTACTGGTTAAAGCACGTTATTGCACGTTTAGAGTAATTGCAATGCAGGTAGATTGTGTTGCTTTTTAATGACTGTTTAAAATGCCTTTTTCTTAATGTCTTTAATTTTTGTAAAGCACTTTTGAATGTGTTATATTTGATGAAAACATTTAAATATTAAGAGTACATACAAAAGAGGAGGACAATAGAAGGTTAATGATATAGAATATAAAATATCAAGAAGATACTGCAAATTATATCTAGAATAAAACAGTTTAGTGCCGGATGTACAAAGATATTAATAGGACGATGTGCAAAACAGACACACTAATTAGGCTTTATTTAAACATTAAATAATACTTTAGGACTTCTTTTAAATACATGTAAGCAAAAAGCTTTGGGGGTATCTATATTAAGCCTGACAAAGTACTTAACGTTTAATATATTGCATGGTTTGTTTTGGGACTTGACAATCAACCTGCAATGTTAACTATGTTGAAGCACTTATTTTAACCGATATTATACATATTTATTATACTCTTATCAGATGTATGTAGATAGAATAAGAAATGTGCAGAATGACAGTTTAATGGTGGAGGTACACACATATTGATAGATCTTTTGTTAAATCAATCAATGTTTATTTATAGCCCAATATCACAAATGTTACATTTGTCTCAGTGGACTTCACAGTGTGTACAGAATATCAGTATGACAATACGACACCCTCTGTCCTTAGACCCTCACATCGTACAAGGAAAAACTTCCAGTGAAAACCCACAGTTTAAAGGGAACATGGGAGAAACCTCAGGGAGAGCAACAGAGGAGGGATCCCTCTCCCAGGACGGACAGACGTGCAATAGATGCCGTGTGTAAATTGAAAATATGATACATTGGCAACATAGGTAGTCCAAATGTTTGGAAATGAATGTGTCTCAATTGTTGAGGAACCTATGACCCAAGTTTGTCATAATTGCATAACTACACCGTAGTTGTGTATATGATATTTCAATAAACCTTTGAAAATCTTGAGATCTTGAAAGGGATGGGCAAAATAGCCATTATATACAGTTTTTGATGAACAATTAGAGAATAATAGGGATCTGCAGATACATGTGTAGTCTTCTCAAGCACCCACTATCAAATATCTCTCCTGATTGTTGGCACTTGACAATCACCTTACCTGAATTTTACTCAGGTGCAGGGGCGGATCTAGACAAATATTCATGGGGTGGCAAGAGAGTGGCAGGAGAATTTCAGGGGTGGCGTCCCCTGGCAGAAGTATATGCTGATTTAATCGCAGTCATATCAATCAATGTTAACTTGGAAAGCCACAATATTGATATTTTAACTCAATAACATAGATGACATTATTGTGGCACATCAGTAAAGCCTTACATATAAATCTATAAGGTGGCAGATATAATTTAATGCATTTTAACTGAACAATAACTAAATGAGTTTGTCTCACTCTTAGACCAGCAGGGGAACCAAATATATGCAGACTGCTGCAAAAATTACATTAATTAACTGTATCATCGATGTTAGTCTGAATGAATATGATAATATTAACAATCATATTATTCCTATCAGCTGTCAATCACTGTTATGATTCACATATTCAGTGTTATTATTAAATAAACTATATTTTTTGGAGGAGTTAATGATGAACGTTCCTCAAGATGCTTGCTCACCCTCCTTCAAATTTGAAAGACAAGTAATTATTATCATATATCAAAAGATTCAAGAGAACAGTTCAGCGCCCCACAACTTTACTGCAAACAGTTGACTTTACATCAGAAAGAACAAACATTAAAGAAGTGACTAACTGCATCAGTTAGGGTTAAAAAACGTGTATTCAGCTAAAACATAAACATCGCTGCAGTTATTATCCAGTGGAAAGCCCTTACCTACTGGCCTAGTTAACTCAAAGTGGTTACTTTCTGTTGGCTGGGCAGTGTAGTTTTACACACCGTCTTATTTGACTTTCTCAGGACTTCAAACTGTTTTTTGGGGGGAGACCCCCTCAAAGAAGAAAAATATATTTACACACGTAAGGTCATCATCTTAACAGTTTATTATTCTCACCGACTCATCCGTGAGCAGAGCATCAAGTTGGCATGCCTATTACAGCTGAATGTGGCGATTACCATCTTGTTCAGCAAAACGCCTCACAAACGTATTAAGATTTAAAGCTATGGTGCGTTTTGAATCAATGCTGAGTACAGCCAAACTTGACAGTCTCTTCTCTGTCATTGTAGACCGCAAACAGTGGTGGCGTCAGAGTATTTGTGTTGGGTAATCTATGGTAGGGCTAACCCATACAGTACTGGGGCTCAAGTCAGTATTTGCATTGTAATTACATACACGCTCCCCTTGACAGTGAAACGCCACGCGTGAGGTTTAGATTATTTCCCTGTCTCAATGCAAATTGAACTGTATGAAATAAAAAGGCACATTTGTCTTGTAGTAAATAAAAAGGGCGACCTGGAGACAATCCTGCAATTTAAGTTGCATTAATGTGCATTAGCATATGCAGAAAATTGCTAAAAAATAAAAAAATTCAGTTTTGAAATCCCCTAAAACTTTCAAATTGACCCATAATTCATCAAAATCAGCCCACTGGGAGTACAAATATGGACACTTTCTGGTTAAACCTGCCATTGTTGATCCTGAACATTTCAGAAATAGATTTAACATCCTCAATATCCCCCAAAACCACAAAATAGTTTTTCCAATTGTCCAAGCCGTTTTTTGATATTGATATACTTTATTAATCCCCGTGGGGAAATTGTTTCTCTGCATTTGATCCATCCTAGTGTTAGGAGCAGTGTGCTGCCATTTTGAACGGCGCCCGGGGAGCAGTGTAGGGAACGGTGCCTTGCTCAGGAACACCTGGGTAGCACTTGGTCTTGCCGGGACTTGAACTGGTGACCTTCCAGTTGCCAAGCCAAGTCCCTATTGACTTCGCCACCACTTTACTTATGCATATGCTAATTCATGCTAATTCATGCAATTTAGGCTAGTTGTGCAAATTGCCCAACATGCAAGATAGCATCCAGCAGTTTCTATGAGCTGGGGACCTGTACTATTCATTTCTAACATACAACTTTGGTGTACTCAACATTTCCAGGTTCACAATAGGACTCTATGAGCTGGCAAATACTAGAGATGTCCCGATCCGATCACGTGATCGGGGATCGGAGCCGATCACGTGATTTTCAAAAAATCGGGGATCAGGATTTTTTTTTTTTTTTTAGAAAATATTTTTTTTATTTAATGTTACAAAACAAAAATGACCATGTTCACGTCTTAAAGTCATCCTGAGGACTTAGTTTTGGTTTAAAATTACACAACATCATGTATGTGTTGCTTTCTTTGGGCTTGTTTTCAGACCTGGTTGCTTATTTCTCTGAAATCTGGCAACAGAGTGGGCGCAGTGTCTAATAGTAGCAGTAAGCTAACGAGAGGCTACGTTCAGCTGGTGACTCGGGAGTCGGGACAGAGAAAATGTCAGGAGTTTGGAAGTATTATAAAATTGAAAGCGAAGGCAGTGTAACAGCCAGATGCAATGTTTGCAAGAAGGAGGTTCCGCGTGGTGGAAAGAACAGAGCTACGTTCAACACGAGCAATCTAATACGCCACCTGAGAAACAAACACCAACAACAACACGGCGAGTACACAGTGGCCACTCAGGTAACGGCACTGAAACAACCGACACTTTCAGAGACTTTTAAAAGGAAAGAGAAACTGCCCCAGAACAATAACAGCCAAGATAGCTGAATTCATCGCGTTGGATGACCAGCCGTTATCTGTTACCTTTTTTTTCTCTTAATGCATTGCATAAAGATCGGATCGGGAAAAATCGGTATCGGCAGATTGTCAAAATCAAATGATCGGAATCGGATCGGGAGCAAAAAAAGGTGATCGGGACATCCCTAGCAAATACACAATTATATGTATTCATTTTAGTTTAATATGGTGCAACTGTCATGAAACCTCAATCCCCCTGCGATTTAGTAAAGTATTTGGATTGATTGATTGATGATCACTCCTGTAAATGTTAGAAAAATCTCACTCGTCACCGGCTTGAGTCTCAATCTCAGGATACATATATTTATTATCCTTGCAGAATGTTAGTAGTCATCACACACAGAGCATCAACTAGTTCCTGAGCAGTGTCCTTCACATGCTGATATCCAAGAGAGGGAGTTACACAGTCACAAGATGGAGGAGTAGAAAGCAGTATTCAATGTTTACTTCAGATTAGCTCCACGTCAGAAATGAGCATGCTTGTCATATGTCTCTCTCCATAGAGGCTGAGTCATCATGTTAATCACATAGCTACCATCTGCCTCAAGCAGTCCTGATGCTCTTCTAGGTCATCACACATCCTGTCATGAACACAGCTACAGTTGGGATACCTTTGTTAGCATGTGGACTCTGATATTGGAAGAGAATACATTCAGTATTTTCCCAACAGTAAATCATATAAAAATCGCAATATCAGTCAACATAATACAATTATTTGATTTCACCAAGTCGTTCAGCCCTATAAATACAAAGCATGTTGGACAATTTAAAAACTCATAATTTACACCAAATACTAAAGTTCAGTTTCAATGCAGAAATACTGCATTTGAGGCATAGCCTGCCTTTTCGTACATCACCGAAGGGCAACAACAGAGAAAGCTTTTACAAAACATCACTGCATTGCTGTGGTTTTATTGCAGAAAATACAAGTGATTGATCATGAGAAAATCACATGGGAAAAAAGGTGAGTCTTAAACGAGGATAATGATGCATCAGGTGCAGCAGCCTCGCACACTCGTTTCTAAAAGCCCTGTCAAGAACTAATTCCTCCATTAAAGACTGATTTGCATCCAACAGTATAGCTACACAATCACACGTGTAGACATATTTTGGATACACATTCATCCCCAAATTGCACACAGACCCTCACACACACATCTGGGTGATATAAGGGTGTGTTGACATGCGGCTGTGAGGTCAGGATTGCACTCTGCAGGTCAGGGCTGCCACATCTGTCACTTCACTCCTCTGAGTACTGCCTGAGATAGATACAGAGAGAAATAATGAGCGGGATGGAGATGGAGAGGGGGAGAGAGTGAGAGGGAGGAATGTGAGCACCGAGTCAAACCGGACGTAACGGTTTGTGTCTCGGGCCTTGTGCAGGTGTGAATATGCAAACAGCATGCAGCTGGTAAAAAGTCTCACATGAATTTAAAAAGCCATCAAATGTGTTTGAAGCTCACACACATCAATCATTTAAACATCCTTCACATTTAGCCGAGCACATTAACTACAATTGATGAGTTTATTTTTACCATGACAGCTGTTTTACACTGTGAATTGTCATTAAGCCTCTATGTTTTTTAGCTAGTGATAAACCCTCTCATCTGTGTGTGTCAAATTACAGTGGCTTTGGTATGTTCATCTAAGGACATGTGTTTGGACTTCTACACAGTACAAATAATGAAGTCAATCTTATTTATATTGCCCACTATCACATCACAAATGGGCCTCAAGAGGCTCTGATGTGTCTCTGTTTGAAGTCAAACAGCCACAGCTGGCCGGCTTTGGGTTTATCTGTCAGTGCAACACTCCCGTCCAATCCCCATCCAGGATCAGCTGCAGCGATGATCCTAAACTGATCAGCAGCTTGTAGACACATATATTATAACATTTGGAACCATGTCACATGATTAAAACTAGTGGTGTAATCGACCATAGTTATTCCATACAGTCCTCTGATTCAGAACGCATGTTGAGTCAGGGATAATGTGCAGCTAGACGGGAGCCTGCACATTATCCTGCTTATTACACGAATACTTGAGGATTGCTTTTCGCTATGAAAGATGCTTCACAAACACACTTTATTATTATTATTACAAAATAAATCAATTATTGAACTCAAAATAATAATACTTATTGTATTGCTTCCACTAAGACAAAATAGTCCGTTCTACTGCGTAGCAACCTCTGAACTGTGTCGATAGTGATGTAGCGGTGTAGGTCTTGTTAAGGTTTTTTTTCTCTTATGCTGTTTTATTGTTCTTCTTGTTCTTTTTTTCTTTATTCAGGACAGTTAATTATGAATCTAAAGTGTTGTGCTTTTAACTTATATATGAAAATGATCACTCAAAAATATTCCATGGTGTTTTCTGGTGAAGTAATGAAAGGGAAACTAATGGGAAGCTATTAGCCAAAGTGGAATTTAAATTGAATGGAATTATGTTTGTGGATTGATATAACTGTACATGATCTATTGATAGAGTGTATTAGCAAAGGCATGCTATCCTTAGCGGACCATATTAGGAAAAAGCAGACATTTAAATTGACCATCAGAATAGAGCATTTAAACAAGCTGTGTAATAACCGCAATTTAATTACACAGCCATCATAGTTTGGCTTAAAGTTCCACTGCTGATCAATAATGAAAATAACCCAGCCCAATGTTGACAACTCTTTTCAAATCAATGTAGCTAGCAGCACCAGCTTTAAAAGTCGCTATTGAGAAAGAAGGACACTACTAGCATAACTCATTTTCCAACTGAACTGCCAGTGGACGAGTTGCATTATGGGTAATGAAGGTGGCAGGTTTTGACTAAAGGCCCGGACACACCAAGCCGATTTTGGCTGTTGATGGGCGTCAGGCCGACGATGAGCGTTGAGACGCCCTTCTCAGTGTGTTGTTGCCTCTTTTGAATGACGAATACACAGTACCGCCGCCTGCTGGTAAGGAGAGTTATTGCCACTCACGCATGCGCAGTTCGTACGTGCTACTTGGCCCTCGGCTGAAGTCTTTGCGGTGTGTTCCAGTGCGACACATGGCCAAGACGCAGAGACGCGAGGTGACGCAACAGTCAGGGGTCCGTCTGTGTCAGTTCTTTGGTGTCAGCTTGGTGTGTCCGGGCCTTAAGAGGAAGCATGCATGTCATAAAAATAAGATGATATTTCTTGCTTCATCAACTTTATACTGGTGGGAGTACATTTTTAAATCTACCCTGCATTGTAAGGCAATTTTTACCGGAGTTTAACCTGTGACCTTATCAGGGTAGGATTTTCACCGGCGGCCATGATGGCCATACCCTTGAAGGCTGTTTCTTCTGCTCTGAAATGGAATATATTTGTTACATATTAATAGAATTTTAGATTTTTTGATTTGATTTTTGATTTGTGAATGGGATAAGTAGTAGATGGAAAAAATACCAAACACTAATTATTCAAAAAGTATTTCATTTTATATACGGTAATACTAAGGAGGCATAGGCCTACAGTATGATGATATAATGTTTGACATTATTGATATTAAAAAAGTGATTTGTTTTCCATGTCATTCGTGTGTTTTTCTTATCAGAAAGTGAAGTTATTTATTTGTAAGCTCCAAATCCAAATGTTTCCCTCAATGGCCTTTGTGCCCTGGCATGCGGCCTTTGCGCCCTGAAAACATTTGTGACACCAAAGGCCAAATGGCCTTGCCCCTAAAATGACGAAAATCCAAGCCTGGACCTTATGGAGAAATGCATTCAGACTGCCCTGCTGGGATAGCTATGAGAATAATTGTTATTCAGTGTTTCTAAAACTGGGCATATGGCACTCATATGGGGTACCAAAACAAATCTAGATGAATTATTGAGAAAAAAATGAAAGAAATCTGTGTGCAGAAAATTGTTTCCTAATCAAATCAAATCAAATGTTATTTGTAGCGCACATTTAAAAACGATTTTGGTCGAGCCAAAGTGCTGTACATGTAATTTAAACACATAAAAACACATTACATCACAATAAAAGACAATAAATCACAACAGATAAAGCAACACATGGAACAGTCAGGAGTCGTGACCCCACTCTAACTAGAAGGCCAGAGAGAAGTAGTGTGTCTTCAGTGTGGATTTAAAAGCCCCTAGGGTCTGGGCAGACCTCGCATGGAGGGGAAGAGTGTTCCAGAGCCTGGGGCCAGCTGCTGCGAAGGCTCGGTGCCCTCTGGTTTTGAGCCTAGTCTTAGGCACTACCAGCAGCAGCTGGTCAGCAGATCTTAAGGCTCTGCCTGGGGTGTAGCGCTGGAGGAGTTCAGCTATATAGGCCGGAGCCAACCCATTTAGTGCTTTAAAAACAAATAAAAGGATTTTAAAATCAATTCTGAACCGGACTGGAAGCCAGTAGTGAGGCCAGAATTGGGGTGATGTGGTCACGCTTTTTGTGGCCAGTCAGGAGACGTGCAGCTGCGTTTTGGACTAGCTGCAGGCGTTTAATTTATGCCTGGTCCATACCCACATACAGAGCGTTACAATAGTCCAGTTTTGAGGTCACAAAGGCGTTAATAACCCTTTCCAGGTCTTCAAAAGATAAATACGACTTAGTTTTGGCCAATAGTCTTATTTTAAAAAAAACAGGATTTTACTACGGTGCTGACCTGCTTGTCGATTTTAAAAGTGCTATTGAAGGTCACTCCAAGGTTCATGACAGAGGGGAGGATGTTTTTTCTTAGGGAGCCCAGAATATCAACCGGAGAGGGTGGAGGTAGGGGTCCAAAAAAGATTACCTCGGTCTTGCTCTCATTGAGGTTGTGGAAGTTTTTGCTCAGCCAGGATTGTATCTCTGTTAAGCAGTCCATCAACTGCTGTAGTGAGTTGACATTTGCTTTGAGAGGCAGATAGATCTGTACATCGTCCGCGTAGCAGTGGAAGGGAATATTGTGTTTCGTAAGAATTGAACCTAGGAGCAGTATGTACAGTAAAAAGAGGATGGGGCCCAGAATTGAGCCTTGGGGGACCCCACAGGTAAGAGGGGCTTTGGCAGAGGAGAAGGCACCTACTGTAGCTGCACTAAAAAGCTATGGTCTGTCAGGTAAGACCTGAACCATGCAAGGGCAGAGCCTGTAATGCCTGCGGACTGTTCAAGCCGTGACAACAGGATGCTATGGTCCACAGTGTCAAAGGCAGCTATCAGGTCTAACAGCACCAAGACAGCTGGGCTACCTGAATCGGCGGCTAGGAGCAGATCATTAAAAACTCTTAAAAGGGCTGTTTCAGTACTATGCATTGGTTTAAAGCCAGACTGAAACTTTTCATTGATGCCATGCGTGGTTAAAAACGACTGCAGCTGGTCATAGACTACTCAGGGTTCGTACGGGTGCTTGAAATCCTTGAAAATGCTTGAAATTTGACATGGTGTTTTCAAGGTTGGGAAAGTGCTTGAATTTTGGGAATGGTGCTTGAAATTGAGATAAAGTGCTTGAAAATGTAAATGCTTTACTTTTACAATAAATTTCTCTCTGACTGAATAGTTCGCTTTTTAGATTAAAAGAAAATAATTGCTTCGCTTCTACATAAAACAGCTCCGCCACGGCCTTCCCGCGCTATGCGCGCGACCTGCAAGTGTTTGTGTTACGTGTGACCTGGGCATTCTGATGAGAGATAGATGACTGTGTGCCAGGAGGTTGCCGTTTCAACGAGCGTTGGCTAGCAGAAGACAAATACAAGCCATGGCTAAGACGAGGGTCAAGCCCACGAGTAGCCTCCTGCAAAGTTTGCAAAAATAACGATGCGAGAGTCTGCGCTAACGAGCCACATGAAAGGTACGCCGTAGTAGAGCATTTTAGATTAGGCTAACGTTGCATGTTACGTTTGTTTAAGCTAACGTTAGCGAGCTGAATAGCGAACTCGATGAGGGATAATAATAATTGCAGGGGACAATCAAATCAGAGGAGCGTACCTATGTTATGTGCGTTACAGTCGCCATCCTGTGGTGTTCAGAGGACGAAGCACTCACGGCATTTCGTGTTATAGTCACGAAATATAATCTATTGATTCGACACAGAGCGATTTTGAAAGCAATGTATTTCTACTGGTAGTATGTTTCGTGCCTAAACCAAATGTGACTTGCTCTATCGAAATCAGTCACATTGACCCGAAGACACATTTTCGTTTGTATTACTGGTCTGGGGGAAGCTCGCGAGTGTGTGTGTATTTTTGTGTTTGTGTACCGGGGAAACACTCACAAGAAACACCGGCTGTTGCTATGCTGCTGTGACGTTACATTAGTCCGTTCTCTGCTTGTAATTATGCCGAAGCTTCAAAGTTGTATTTATCATCTGAATTTGCCGAAACAAGTTTAATATTCTGAAAGCCAATACTTTGTTTATTTGAAAACAGATGAAAACAAACTGTCTTTTATATAAAATTGAAGTATTATACAAGTAAAACTACATTTAGCTTTAATCCCATGTAATTGTAGAATGAACACAGTCTTCCTTTGAAGATGTATAAGGCAGGTGTCTTGAGTAGTCAGCATTACCTACAATCATTGGACACATTTGTAAATATTATTTTCCACTTGTTACCATTGTGAGTCTATTTTGATGCAGCTCTGCGTGATTTTGTGGCTACAATTCAGACTAATACGCTACCAGAGGTGGAATAAGTACTCAGATATTGTAGTTGAGTAAAAGTACAAGTACTCAGATCTTGTAGTGAAATTATAAGTACTCAGATCTTGTACTTGAGTAAAAGTAGAAGTACCAGAGTGTAATACTCTGTCACAGTAAAAGTCCTGCATTCAAAATGTTCCTCAAGTAAAAGTAGAAAAGTACTCTCATCAAAATATAGTTAAAGACAGTAAAAGTAGTCGTTGTGCAGATTGGTCCATTTCAGAATAATATATATGATGTGTTTTATAAAGATAGATCATGAAAGTGTTCTCAAAGCTGGTGAAGGTGCAGCTAGTCTGAATGACTTTGTAGACTGCAGGGTAGCTGGTGGATTTACTCCAGGTGGAACTAAAGTCTGATTTAACACTTGATTATATTTCACATCATTCATCCAGATCTGTGAAGTAACTAAAGGTATTAAATACATGTAGTGGAGTAGAAGTACACCATTTACCTCTGACTTATGTTTACTGCCAACCTAAAAGTACCTCAAAAATAGTAATCAATAATGTATTGAAAAGTTATTTGGCTGATTGTTTTATATCGGCTCAGACAGGTTATATGGGAGGCCCAGTCTACGTACAGATCACTCATTTTGAAATATTAAACTTAGTTTTCTTTTCTTTAATTTTTCATCCTCGTGTAGAAGGCTATCACGAAACACACATTTGGTTGTTTATAGCATAAAGAACATCTGATTTAATGTGAGGTAGGAAATAATCATTTGAGTATGTGTATATAAATATGTAATTTACAACAGCTGTAAGATGCTTGAAAAGATGGAAAATGCACCTTGAAAATGATTGAAAAGTGCTTGAATTTGACTTTGGAAAAGGTGAAAGAACCCTGACTACTCGCTCCAGGGCTTTAGATAAAAAAGGTATCTGGGAAATGGGCCTAAAATCTGCGAGAATGGAGTGGTCGAGATTTTTATTTTTAAGTAGTGGCTTGACCACGGCATCTTTGAAATGACAAAAAGTCCTGACCCATGATCTACAGTGGGCAGATCGTGTGATGAGGCTCACAACTGGACACTTTATTGTGTAAAAGACAAAAAAGAGGAAAAGGTTGGGAGCCACCGCTGTCTATTATAAGCAATGGAAAGTGTGAGAACTGTTGGACAGACTTTAATAAAGTCGGTATCTTTACCTTAGTTAAACTTGCAGATACTTTAATATAAAGCTAGTTTTTTTGTCAGATATTTATGAAGTCCTATGTAAAAGTCTTACTAACCTCAACATTTCTCATGATAATGAAGCTCTTCTGCTCACTTTCTCTCAATTGTTATGGTTTGAACTAGAGCACTAAAGCACACACACTAATTAATGCTAATATTTATTTTTCTTCTCTTTCTCCACCAGTCCCATCCTTCTGGGGTCTGGTGCACTCGGCCTGGAACCTGTGCTCCATAGGGAAGAGACAGTCGCCCATCGACATCGAGACCAGCCACATGATCTTTGACCCCTACCTGACCCCTCTGAGGCTCAACACTGGAGGACGCAAGGTACTATTTAGATCAGGGGTTCCCACTTTTCAGCCCGCGAACCCCAAAATAACAGTGCCAGAGACTGGTAAAACTTGGGCCTGCGACCATAGTTTTACCGTATTTTGTGTTGAAAATCCACAGCGGAGGTTTGTGTCATACTACATGCGGTGTATTTTGCATATCTCTCAGTAGCCAACGATCTGAGAGTCTGTTGGCTCGGACATAAACTCCGTAATAAATGTAGTCTACATTTCATAAGAGGTGTAAAACCTGTGAGCATTTTAAATCGCATTTGAACGAAATGCTTATATAATCTGTAGTTGTTGATTTATTGTGTGAACGAGGCGATGTAGAGAAGGTTAAGCTGTCATTATTAGGCTGTTATGTACTGTTGGAGTGGGAAGCAGGCCTATTGTTTTTGGATATGTGTGGAGTTAGGTGGTCCGTGAGTGTTTTTTATTGGTTAAGTGGTCCTTGGCAGGGGCGTCGCCTGGACCTTAAACATTCGGGGCTTAGCCCACAGTGGTGGCGGCCGCGGCGCTACAGTGGAATTGTCCACTGCAACACTCCCCACACGCACATACACAGTACACCCACGACTGTTACAATGAAGGCTCAATAATCAGCTCACGGCATATAGGCAGGGGTAAAGTGCTATTTTTTATGAGTGGGGGGCGGACCTCACCTCCTCTAGGGGGGTCCGGGGGGATGCTCCCCAGGAAGATTTTTTTTTTAAATATTGAAGTTAAAAGCATCAATCCGGTGCACTTTGAGAGCAACATTAAAAGGTGGGGTCGGTAATTTTGGAGAAACCAGCTTGAGTGCGCTAGAATTTGAAAATACACAGCCAGAAAAAATCTGCCACTTCCTTACAGAGCCCCTCCTCCAACACACGAACGTGCACATGACCAATGAGGGCACGAGATAAGTTTGTGCACAGATGCAAGGCTGACAGGCAGGTAGGCCATCCAGTTATCTTAGCCAGGCCGCTCAGATGATTGGTCGTGCTTTTTACAGTATATGGCTTCCAAAGATGAAATATTTGTATGGATTTTTTGTCAAAGCACTTAAGATATTCATCGCTATCGGGATGTTAAGTGCATTCCATGGAATAAAACAAAAAGTGTATCTCGAGCCGGTTTCTCAAACTTACCTACCCCACCTTTAAGAGATCTATGGATACATCTCTCAACACCCATATGAAACAGAACTGTAAACAGATTTTATTTTTTTTATGGATATTTTACAAATCACTCCCCTTTCAAACTCTATTCTTGTTTTACTGTCATATAGTATTTCCTTTATTCTCTTATAAATTACAGTCCTGCCGTCCTCTCTTGTGTCATGATGAGGTTCACGTAAAGTACGGTTAATATATATTATATTATTGAGGGGGAATTGTCCGGGGCTACAGAAAAAACATTCGGGGCTAAAGCCCAGGCCAGGCGACGCCACTGGTCCTTGGTATGAAAAAGTTTGAGAAACACTGCGCTAGTGGATTACCAATGGGGGGAGCCTCGCTGCGGGGAAATTATACAGATGGCTTGTCTGAAAAATGTCTATGCACACGTTATTATTAATAAAAAAAAAAAAAATGTAAATGTTTTAATCATCTCGCGACCCCCACGTTGGGAACCCCTGATTTAGATGACCTGACATCTGTCCTTTGATTAAATGCGTTTCTGAATCCTCTGGGGTTGGAACCTCGATGTTAAACTGACATGGCCGATGAATTTCAGGCAGAACTAATCAAACATTCTGATACAAGCATGACTGTCCTTCTCTGACAGCGACTGGCTTTAATTTATCACTGCTGAGATCAGAACAGGACATTTTCTCTAAATCAAAACCCCGAGAAACTTCTGTCTGACAGAGACTATGAGCTTTTCATCCATATCCGAAGGCTTTAAAATTCCCAGCTGCATTTGACTCAGTAGGCTCAGGAGGCATTACTTTTGTAGCCCTTTTCACAGCAATCTGTATCTGTATTATCTGTATTGTAATTTTGGAGCAACCTGGCAAAAATTATTTTCTTCGGGATTAATAAAGTTCTATCTAATCTAATCTAATCAGAGTCAAATCCCCTGTAAAGAACACTGAATCAACGTTAAAACATCTTTTGGTGATGTTGCACATTGCTTCCTGGATTCATTTCAGTGCTTAGCAGTGTTTTCTAGTTATTTGACATATTCAGATGAAAAGAGGTCAAAGTTTACCCATTCTTAGATATCAGACGTACGGTGGCCGGCAGGTACAAATGTGGAACAACGGCCAAAAACGCATACGTAAGCAGGAAACAGCTGCAAATAATGAAATGAAAAACAAACAAATCTTGAAAACAAATACAACCAAAAAACGCTGCATTTACAGAAATTATGCAAACTAAATACAACACACAAACCCCGAAAACAAATGCAACAGAAAGACGCTGCAAAGTCAAAAACACATACAAACCCCAAAACACACAGTGCTCCAGGCCTCTAGGGGGCGCGCTACGTGGAACAGATTGATGTCTGATCAGACATAGAGGGAACGAACGAGAGTGATGCAAATTGAAGCCGGAGGAAACAAAGTTGATCGAAGTGGAGAAAGTCGATATATAAGAAGGTAAGTTTTGTTTTAGTTACAAAGAGCGTCATATTTACCCAGCTAGCGTTAGCTTGTTTGGTAAAAGAGCTTGCAAGTCAAGAGACAGCATTGTGCACCTAAATGTAACTCTTGACATCATATAGATATATTAGGTGCAGAGAGGAGTTGGTTTATTGTGCCCCAATGTAAATCCTAATGTGAGAGTTAAAGGACGCTCAACAATATAATGTACCTTTGTCAGTTTGGATTTATCGTGGCATTTATTCTTAATTAAAGTGAATTTATTTTTCAATAATTCATATTATTATTTCAGTCAGTCATTTGTCAGAAGTGGGGCTGCAGGCTGACATGCTTAACTAACAATAATGCTTAATTTATTATATCAAAACAATGCCTGTCTATCTAGCATAACATCCCAATAAGCTGCTAGCAACTGCAAAACACTAGTGCTAGCTAATGTTTTGCAAACTATTAAAAGTGAGGCTATTACAGTAGACCTAGTTAGTCTCGTAGCCTCACTTCTAATATTTTGCTAAACATTTGCTAGATACATGTTGGCTAGCTAATGAGCTTCACATATCAACCTGAAAAACTGCGAGGCTCCACAGTTAAAATCTCATAACATCAGCTTGTAATGTTCCTCTTGGATGTTCTTCTTGACCCTCAGAGAAGGAGAACATGTCGTGTCTTTCAGGCATGTCCTTTCCTAACAAAAATGACAGGAAACATAAAACATATTATTGCAGAACAAGTGTGTTATTTATGAAAGAGGTGTGTTTGTGTGTTTAGGGGCTGTAGATATCATTATTTTGTAATGTTTTTTTTGTATTTCAACAGTGAGCTACAAAGACAATCAGATTATGAATGAACAATATGAAGTTCATCAACATTGAAATATATGTTATTATCAAAATAATATTGAACTGTTATCAAAACGTAGTGCAACTGTAGAAGCTTGCTCTGTTGTCTCACTGAAAGAATCACTTTTACCACGTTTTTTACAGACAATATTGAGAGATAAATAGTAGCGGTTCTCACTATGTGTTAAATATCTTTGCCTTCAATACATTAAATTAGAAAGCTGACAAAGTCATATTGCTAAACATCTAAATGTAACTTTTTGCATGGAATAAACCCTCAACTTAACTGATGTGTAGGTGATCTAGTATTTAGTATTGTTTAATGGAATACATATCAGTGTATTCAAGTCAATACTTCATTCATTTAAACCAATATCTTGAAAAAAAGAGTCTTTGCACCTGAGCTGAAGTTCACTGCTGTGAGGAGTCCAGTTCTGTCTCTCACTCTCTGGTCCAGCCTGCCTGCATCACCTGGACACCTTAAACAAACAGATATATATGTAAAGTACCATGTGTACAAACAATATAACTGATTCTCTTCTGTTGGACATGTTGGATTGTGTATTGTCCGAGTCAGGGTCCTTTTTATTTTTCTGTAACTTTGGAAGTTGTGTTACCAATGCTTACTGTTTATTTGATACCCATTTGGTAATGCAATTAATAAAAACAACAAGGTTTGGGTTCGTTCTTCAGATGACTGTGACGTTAACGTGTAAGCTCGATAATGAACTCCAGCTCAATCAACCATATTGTAATATCTAAGTAATCATCTTGAAATATGACATTAATAATTGTAATATACACACCTTATTGTGAGGTTGATTTCACATACATGACATTAGCTTGTCTACATACTTGAGCATAGCCAATTTAAATTAACCTTATATGCATCCAGTTCTACCTACATAATAAAATATCTCTAAGTTACAAGGATGTAACCTTATTTTATCAACCTCAAACAGAAGCCGTTTGATCAACAGTATTATCCCACTTAACGCTTAACACTTGTCTATTTCGTTTTAACCTTTATATATACAGTCTATGATTTTAACTTGGAGACTACGATTAGCATCGTTAGCACCGATGTAGCTACCACTCACTTACACGCTAACCCAAGCCTTAATATTCATTACGTAGCTGATTAAAATCATTAACACATAAATAAAGTACTCGAATTTCACTTACCGCATTCATGCACCGTCTGTTTTAACCGCAGAGCGAGTCACAATAGTCCGATATATAAGCATGAAGAACAACCAACCACGGCCGGGGTCAAGCTGGATGAGCTGAGCAGGCAGAGTCCCTGTAGCTTCACGGAGCAGCTAGCAGAGAGACAAGAAGCTAGCAGCAGCAGTCACTTGACAGAGCTGTCACTCAATGTGACCACGCCCTAATTTATGCAAACACTTTAAGACCTAATATAAATAAAAGGGTCATATGAATGTCATGCATATATTATGTATTTGAAAGTAATTATTCAACTGTCTTCTCACCGCAGCAACTACACAAATGTGTATGATGTACGATGTGTGCAGGTCGGATAAGTCACTAGCCCCCCCCCCAGTCTGAGCCAGAAGACAGAAGACAAAATGGAGCAAACTGCAGAATAATAATAATAATAATATATTTAATTTATATAGCGCTTCTCATCTGCCAAGACAAATCTCGAAGTGCTTAGAAGAAGAAAGGTATTGATTGTTACTATTACTATTACTTAATTGTTCTATTCTATACTGTAAATCTTATTGCTAGCTTCATCATTTAATATTACAATACATCACTTTGTCTTTCCCAGCACAGAGTACCTGACTGCGGCACACATTGTTGCAGAACTCTAACTAAGAACAAATACATCGTGCAGCAGGTTCAATATGAATAGAGCCAGTGTGTGGGATGGAGCAATCCGCGGCTTCAAAGGTGCCTCGTTCGACCCCTCTCATGAGACGTCAGTTAAGTTCACTGATGATGAGGGACACACTGAGGATGGAGGGGACACTGGTGGTCCCAAGCGTGAGTTCCTGACCCTCCTTCTGGAACGCCTGAGAATGAAGAAAACATCACGTCAGCAACTGTTTGTGCCCCATGGCGGTGTGACTTTCCAGCCGCTCACTGTCTCAAAAGCTGATTCTAAATGTTCTCTATAAAGATATAACTAATACACAATTATGAATGTATAATATAAGCTGTTTTGTGTATTTAATCATGCATTGGTCTACAATTTAATGATGGCTTCTACATATTTCACATAAACAGACAATGAGAACATGTGTCCTTCATGCTGATAACTAGTGTACGCATCTGCCATTAGTATTCTAAACAGAGCAGTGTGTTGAATCCTTATTTCTTGCATTTGAAACAGATACAATACAAAAAGTGAACTTACTGTTGTGTTCGACTTCTGCCACAAACTGTACATGTTTGCCACAGGACACTTGAACTGTCCCCAGATGTTGGCCACAGAAAGGACGAAACATGGCGGCCTGAAAATACATACATTGATGTAGTAAATCCATTTAATCAAGTCAATCAAAAACACACAGTCTAAATAGTGGTTAGCTCAATAAATAGAAAGATACATCATATTTACCGTTGAATCTGTGTTTTCTCTCTCTCTCTCTCTCTCTCTCCTTGAATGTCTTCTCTATATTTGTTCTTGAGCGTGTCTAATGCACACTACTCTCCAGTCATTACTTTATCCCTCTTCACATGTTGTCACCTCTCTCTCTCTCTCTCTCTCTCTCTCTCTCTCTCTCTCTCTCTCCTCTCTCTCTCGCTCTCTCTCTCTCTCTCTCTCTCTCGCTCTCTCTCTCTCTATTCAATAGCTTTATTAGCATGACCATAGTTACAGGCAATTGCTAAAGCTCTGTATAGTTGCAACATCTATACACAAATACATACATTTAAACAAACTGCTAAGAATTCAAATGTCCTTTTTCCGCGGTACTCACTACGGCCCGTGTTATTTGCCTGCAGATGATTTGTCATCTCTTAGTTCTTCCCTCACTTTATCTTCTCTTCACGTGAAGCTCTCTTCTCCTCAGCTGGTGTAGTAGTTAGGCACGCTAGCTACAGTTGCAAGAAAAAGTGTGAACCCTTTGGAATGACCTGGATTTCTGCATAAGTTGGTTATAAAAAGTGTTCTGATCTTCCTCTAAGTCACAACAATAGACAAACACAGTCTGCTTAAACTTATACCACACAAACAATGATATGTTTTCATGTTTTTATTGAACACACCATGTAAACATTCACAGTGCAGGGTGGAAACAGTATGTGAACCCCTAGGCTAAAGACTTCTTCAAGAGCTAATTGGAGTCAGGAGTCAGCCAACCTGGAGTCCAATCAAGGAGATGAGATTGGAGGTGTTGGTTGAAGCTGCCCTGCCCTATAAAAAATACACACCAGTTTTGAATTTGCTATTCTTAAGAAGCATTGCCAGATGTGAACCATGCCTCGCTCAGAAGAGCTCTCAGAAGACCTACCATTCATGGTTGTGGCCCCAAAAACACTGCTCCGGAATGTTGGAGATCTGCTCCTCACCATCGATGGCGGCTCCATCCACCCTTCCCCTGAGGTTCGCAGCCTGGGCGTCACTCTGGACTCTAGCCTCACCTTCAACTCCCACATCAGGTCTACTGTCAAAGCCGCTTTCTTTCACCTACGAAACATCTCCAGACTCCGGCCCTCTCTCCCCGACCCCGTTGCAGAAACATTAATTCATACCTTCATCTCCTCTCGTCTGGACTACTGCAATGGAGTTCTGTTCGGGGTCACCAGCAAAGCCCTGGACAGGCTCCAGTACGTCCAGAACTCTGCAGCCAGGCTCCTCACCCACACTAAGCCCTGGCAACACATCACCCCCACCCTCATCCACCTTCACTGGCTCCCGGTCAAGTCACGCATCCAGTACAAACTCCTCCTGCTAACCTACAAATCTCTCCACTCCCTAGCCCCTCCATACATCTCTGACATCCTTCAGCCCTACACCCCCTCTCGTCACCTGCGGTCCTCTGACAAAGGGCTGCTCTCCATCCAGCGCTCCAAGCTGAAAACATTTGGCAACAGAGCCTTCAGTGTCGCAGCCCCCGCCCTCTGGAATGCTCTGCCCTCTGCAATCAGGAATGCAGACACTCTGGACACCTTCAAAGAACACCTCAAACACCATCTGTTCACTCAGGCCTTCGGCCTCAACTAATTTACAGTCACTTATTTCCTGCTATTGCTCTGTATGTTTATTATTACCTTTTGTTTTGTTACTTCTCATTGTAAAGAGTCCTTGGGTTTCGTGAAAGGCGCTATATAAATTTAAATTATTATTATTTATTATTATTCAGAATGGTTGACTTGCATAAAGCTGGAAAGGGTTCCAAAAGTATCTCTGAAAGCCTTGATGTTCATCAGTCCACGGTAAGACAAGTTGTCTATAAAGAAAGTTCAGCACTGTTGCTACTCTCCCTAGGAGTGGCCGTCCTGTAAAGATGACTGCAAGAGCACAGCGCAGAATGCTCAATGAGGTGAAGAAGGATCCTAGAGTGTCAGCTAGAGACTTAAAGAACTCTCTGGCACATGCTAACATCTCTGTTGAGGAATCTACGATACGTAAAACACTGAACAAGAACGGAGTTCATGGGAGGACACCACGGAGGAAGCCACTGCTGTCCAGAGAAAACATTGCTGCACGTTTGAAGTTTGCCAAAGAGCACCTGGATGTTCCACAGCACTGCTGGCAACATGTTCTGTGGACAGATGAAACCAAAGTGGAGTTGTTTGGAAGGAACACGACGCTATGTGTGGAGAATCCAAAGGGTTCACACACTTTTTCTTGCAACTGTATATAAATATGACGCTCTATGTATAAAAGCAAAACAAAACGTACCTTCTTATATCTTTCTCCACTTAAATGTACTTTATCTCCTCCCGATTTCCATCACTCTTGTTCGTTCTCTCTATGTCTGGTCATACAACAATCTGTTCCACGTAGCGCGCCCCCTAGAGGCCTGGAGCACTTCCGGAATGTTTTTCTCTTGTATGTGTTTTGGAATTTGTACGTGCTTTTGACTTTGCATATCGTTCATTATTCGCAGATGTTTCCTGCTTATGTATGCGTTTTGGGCCGTTGTGCAGCGTTTGCACCTGCCGGCCACCGTACAGACGGTTACATAACAGGCACCCTTTTTATTCATTGTAAAATCTCATATCCAATCAAACTCTCACCACAATTTGGATCCAACATTTCATGCTCAGAACGTATTCTCTGCCATGAACGATAAACTTTCGTTTGCTAAGGCGAGCGGGAAGCTAAGACTGAGGCTGCTCCGGCAGAGCAGGAAGTCATTGTTTTTTTAGAGAGAACATTTAAATAGTTCCACATGACTGTTTGGGGAATACAAAAATGTCTTGTGACATGGCAATGATTATTATTATTACTGATAGGGTTCAGAGGTAATTAATAATTCAAATAAGATATTACAATACTACCATCACTTCTCTACGTATAAGCTACTATTAGTTACGTTTTCTTCCCGTGTTTGCTGCTGTTCTTAGTTTTCCCCGAACCAGCTGAGGTCATGGTTGTTACTAAGCAGCAACTAGCTGCCATTGAGTTTTCATCTGTTAAACACAGCACTATACAAATAAATGTTACACATATTTATTTTTTCACTATTTAAGTAACATACCAGTACACTGTTGTTGATAGCGAATGATAGTTGCTTGCTAGCTAGCTAGATAGGTAACAGTGGTGATCATCCCTTCTGTTGAGGACACAGCAGCTGTTTGTGATTTGAGAAAATGCTACACTGTCGAAACTCACTCACATGGCAGTATTAACGGAATAAACTGGATTGAGACACAGCACTGTAACTTGCTAACAACCAGTGACTCATAATGACTCAAGCCACTCGTACCTATATTTATTTTTCGATCAAATAGCAGCATGAGTTTTTACATTAACAGTACAGTTGAAAGCTAGCTTAGCAATATTTGTTTTGTTACAGCTTCTTCAGTTTCACTTATCGAGCAGTGAGGTGACATTGTATTATTTCTCTTTCTAAACTCCGAGCACTGATTGGTCCGTTGTAGGTAGAACCTTACAGAGCAAATTCAGAGAACGATACTTTCTATTGGTTTAACGTTTCTTCAGATAAAAAAAAGTTAGACACAACTTTATAATGCATTTGTCACATTACTGTGTTAAACATCACAATGTATATAATACCTAAAGTGTGAAAGCAAATGGGGGTGGGATTGTCCCATTAGTTAAAACATCTAAATAATTCATTTAGGAATACCTTGTCTGCCTAAACAATTAAGAATCCATCAGTTTGTACATCTACAGCTTTAGACTTCTCTTTCCCCTAGGGCTGCTCGATTATGGCAAAAATCATAATCACGATTATTTTTGGTCAATAATTTATATCACAATTATTAAATAAGATTATTCATTGACTTTGAAAATATCAATTTATTGAACTTTAAAACAAATACAAATAATAATTTGAACACTATATTTTTAACTGTTGATTACCCTGAACGTATAATTCAACTGAAAAACCAATACAAAAATAAATGATACATTTAAATAAATAATATCAAAATAATAAATACCAATAAACAAGATCAACACATCTTTTGGAGCGCACTTCCACAAGCTACATGTATAACATATATAAATATGATAAATACAAATCAATTAGACCAAAAATAAATTAGATCAAATATGTTGCAGTGCACTGTCACAACCCAGCGAAGCACAGTAATAGTTTTTTTCGATTATGTTGTTTTCCTAATTGTGGCAGGCCAACATCGTAATTACGATTAAAATGTGATTAATTGCACTGCCTTACTTTCCCCCAGAGATCAGTTCACGGTCATATTTTCATTAAAGTAATGCTTTTCAGTGTGACAGTATTTGATTAACGCTCCTGAAAATAAGCTAGACTTCCAACTGAGAGCACATTTTACCATAATGACATCTCTTTCTCTGATTATGAAGAAAACATGATCACAATTCTGGTCATGGTACTGTAGGTGGCTTTGAGCTTCGCAAGGAAAAATATAAAAGCTTTGCTAGAAATGTTCCCTTTAGAGAAACTAAATGCAACATTAATGTATTAAAGTGTCCATAAAACGTTACTCTATTTTCTGGATGAACACAGGAATTGCAAGATGATATGTGGGATGGTTAGGAAATGAGGTTTGCAAGCCACTGATTGCATTGCTCACTTGAGATAGATTTGTCATTATTTGCTTCCATTTTGAAACCAAGTTAGCCAGACATAATTTATTTATATGGTATTTCAATATGATTCCAGCTTTCTATGATGATGATCTATTATGACAAGTACATTTTGATTGAGTGTCTCATGCTGGCCTTCAAGCTAATGCTTATTGTAACGTTATAAAGTCACAACAATGTTCAATAAGCCAATAAAGTTTTTTGTATTTGATTCTTTTGACCAAAGAGTACGATGGCCGATGGGTGCAATTACGTTACAACGGCCCAAAACATTTTCATTGGGAGAAACGTGCTGAAGTTTCAAAAACTAGGCTAATAAAAAGACACAAATGTGCCAAAACACATTAAAATAAACAAACATCTTCACCAACTTGATGCAACATGCGAGCGTTACTAAAGGTGCTGCGTACAGTATACTGTACAAATCGCTGCAGGAAGCTCGAAACACAGCTGAAACAGGGACAGTAAAAAGTGATGCATAAAAGTTGGGACCGGGAGTGCTTGTTGATGTTCAAGGATTATAAAGTTCACCAACTGATATGCAATATTTGCAGAGTTGGGAAATAGTGGAGTACAAATACTTCCTTACTGTACTTAAGTACATTGTTCTGGTATCAACTTTGCTCCACTACTTATTTTTCTGACAACTTTTTACTTTGACTTCTCACATGTTGAACACAAATACCTGTACTTTCTACTTCTTACATGTTGAACACAAATACCTGTACTTTCTACTTCCTACATGTTGAACACAAATACCTGTACTTTCTACTTCTTACATGTTGAACACAAATACCTGTACTTTCTACTTCTCACATGTTGAACACAAATACCTGTACTTTCTACTTCTCACATGTTGAACACAAATACCTGTACTTTCTACTTCTTACATGTTGAACACAAATACCTGTACTTTCTACTTCTCACATGTTGAACACAAATACCTGTACTTTCTACTTCTCACATGTTGAACACAAATACCTGTACTTTCTACTTCTTACATGTTGAACACAAATACCTGTACTTTCTACTTCTCACATGTTGAACACAAATACCTGTACTTTCTACTTCTCACATGTTGAACACAAATACCTGTACTTTCTACTTCTTACATGTTGAACACAAATACCTGTACTTTCTACTTCTTACATGTTGAACACAAATACCTGTACTTTCTACTTCTCACATGTTGAACACAAATACCTGTACTTTCTACTTCTTACATGTTGAACACAAATACCTGTACTTTCTACTTCTCACATGTTGAACACAAATACCTGTACTTTCTACTTCTTACATGTTGAACACAAATACCTGTACTTTCTACTTCTTACATGTTGAACACAAATACCTGTACTTTCTACTTCTTACATGTTGAACACAAATACCTGTACTTTCTACTTCTTACATGTTGAACACAAATACCTGTACTTTCTACTTCTCACATGTTGAACACAAATACCTGTACTTTCTACTTCTTACATGTTGAACACAAATACCTGTACTTTCTACTTCTTACATGTTGAACACAAATACCTGTACTTTCTACTTCTCACATGTTGAACACAAATACCTGTACTTTCTACTTCTTACATGTTGAACACAAATACCTGTACTTTCTACTTCTTACATGTTGAACCCAAATACCTGTACTTTCTACTTCTCACATATTGAACACAAATACCTGTACTTTCTACTTCTTACATGTTGAACACAAATACCTGTACTTTCTACTTCTTACATGTTGAACTCAAATACCTGTACTTTCTACTTCTCACATGTTGAACACAAATACCTGTACTTTCTACTTCTCACATGTTGAACACAAATACCTGTAGTTTCTACTTCTCACATGTTGAACTCAAATACCTGTACTTTCTACTTCTCACATGTTGAACTGAAATACGTGTACTTTCTACTTCTTACATGTTGAACTCAAATACCTGTACTTTCTACTTCTTACATGTTGAACACAAATACCTGTACTTTCTACTTCTCTCATTTTCCAAACAGCTGGTTCCTTTAGTCTGAATGTGTGTTTGTGGCGTGGTCATTATTCTTTAGAGTCATTGCGTGCCTATTGGTTGGAACACGATCCGTGGATCCATCACTTCCTGGTCTTCTCTAAAGAAGAGGGACCAATGGAAACGTTGTCATGTTGCCGTTGTTCATTAATAATGACATTATTGTTCTATTAATATAAAGCAGTGGTTCTCAAACTTTTTCTGTCAGGCCCCCTGTTGCGTGAGACATTATATTCAGCAGAAGTCTCCACGTTTGCAGTCAACCGAAGTAGCTTGTAAGTATGCTAACAGACAGAAGAAACACACGACCACATCGCTCAGAGTTTGGCCTGGAGTACTGGGCCATTTATTGTAACTGCGCATGCTCATTAGCATCACCACGTTTCAGGCACATTCTGATGATGTCATACACATGAACTGAAACATGACTTTGTTATTATACAAATATGCTCAACACTCCCACTCAAAGACATGATAACTCTCTACAGTGGTACACCGAATCCAAATAAACTAAACAAAACCTTCTTGAGCAGTGTTCAATTTTTATAATCAATACATTAATAGGGGATTTTTCAGCGCCTCCCGCTTTTTTAACGCTGATTTGGGTGACTTGTGTAATTCGTGGAGAACCGAAGAGTTTTCGTTTTGGGGGTGGGGGGGGGGGAGTCCGTCCGTCCGTCAGTCCGACTGACGGACAACTTCTCACTTCAAAAAATAAGAAGAAATCTAGACCGCAAAAATAATTAAACAAGTGAGTACCTGTTTTTCCTGGCCAAGGACAGGTTCCTTGAACACAACACGAGCGTAACGTGTCTTCACGTGGTATGTCTCGTCTGAAAGGAGTGGTGACAGAGAGCACCGGAACGCCGCTCCAGCTCTTCAAATATTGCCCATAAGGAGCCGTACACATGCCGCAGTGTTTGCGTGGCTGTGTCTTTAGTTGTAAGCACAGTGGCGATCTGTTGTTATTAGCATCTGGTTAGCTAGGTATGCTAACTCATTTAAAGAGCTTTTCTACAACCAGGTGGAAGAGAGCTCTCCTGAGAGGCTCAAATAACCTCAGCTCAGGGAGGTTAAGGCACACCTTGATATGATCATTATAGTTATTAATGAGACTAAATGAAAAACAGGTATAAAATACTATATGACAGTAACAAAAAAGGTGTTAAAAATAACAAGAATAGAGTTTAAAAGGGGAGTGATTTGTAAAAATATCCAAAAATAAAAATATGCTTACAGTTCTGTTTCATATGGGTGTTGAGAGATGTATCCATAGATCTCTTAATGTTGCTCTCAAAGTGTACCAGATTGATGCTTTTAACTTCAATATTTAAAAATAAATCTTCCCGGGGGAGCATGCCCACGGACCCCCCTAGAGGAGGTTAGGTCCCCCCCTCACTTAAATCATGTTCACATGGATAGGATACTAAATACATTTGCACACATCTTGTGTCCATATATTTCTGTTTTTTGGTGGTCACGCCACACCATGCACCTGTATGCATACGTGAGTCATGGTGAGATATCTGGATTAAGAGGTTGCTTTTTCTTTGCACAGCATGAAAGAAAGGCCAAATGAATGGGCTGTGATTTTAGTTTTTTTAAGCAGAGGTTGAGTTCAATCAGTTGTACGACCCTCGGAGGATGTTGTAAAAATTGAAAGGAAAAAGGTTCCCCACCCCTGCTGTAAATAATAATGAAAACCCTTGATTTTTAACTTAACATCTCTGTCTCCTATTGATCTGAGTATATTATAAAGAATAGCCAGTTAATTGAAGCATTATAACACAGGCCTTTGTCAGATGGTATATTACGCTGTTTTTTTCCTACTTCGAATAGTTCTCTCTTTTTTCACCATACCTGTGTTTGCATCACTGTAACCAATGAGCACCTGTATGTGTATGAGAATGGCCCTGACACCATTTCAGCCCAGATTTACAAACTCCTAGCAGGACAAGCTCCAGCTCAATTCTCGCACTGAATTTAAAAAAAGTGAGTGAGGGACTGCAATATAAGAGCGAAAGAAAGAGAAACTTTAAAACTGTTCAATTGTTATGATGTGTAAAGACAGATATGTTCTATAATCGTCTGAAACTGTTAAGTCATGATGTGAAACGGTTAACAAAGAAAAAGGGACACTCAAGCTGCTGCTACACTTTATTTTATTTATCTAAAATTAAGCACTTTTAAGATGCACATATTTTCAAAAGCTATTTTATTTATTTTCTCTATTTTATTTGTAAATGCAGCCCGAGCGGAACATTACACATATCCACAGTATTTAATGTTAATTGACAATAAATATTGTTGTTTTTGAATTGTACTTTCTTTATTTGATTGGCAGTCAGTTGTTGATTACATGCAGACGTTGAGTCACTTCAATATATTTCACACTAATTCATGAAGCAAGTTAGACATTTTGATGTTCCGGACCTTTGCATGGGGAGATTTTCTCTAACTGGACCTGGTTGAATTTTAGTTGAAGACCCCTGCTTTAAACCATACAATGACTTGTTGAGTTTGCACACTAAGTGTTCCCCTGTTTTGGATTCTGCCTCAAAACCTTCGGGCTGTTCCATATATAACTCGCAGTCTATTGGTGCATGGAGATAAGCTGTCTTCACATCCATTTGGTGTAGGATAAGATCCTCCTGTATAGCCGTCTGCATCAATGTACGTACAGAAGTCATATTTGCTGTCGGTGAAAAAGTTTCCTTGTAATCAATTCCCTCTACTTGACTATAGCCTTTAGCTACATATCTGGCTTTAAAAATCTCAGATCCATCTGGGCTTTCCTTTACTGCATATACCCAACGACCTCCCACTGCTTGCTTGCCCTTTGGCAGTGTGGTCAGACTGAAGGTCTCATTCTCTGTTAAAGAGTTTATCTCCTCTTTCATTGCATCAGCCCACATTTTTGATTTCCTAGAGCCTACAGCCTGCATGTATGTTTTGGGTACGTCACAAGCAACCCTGTAGAAATAATCTACATTTTCACCTTCATCTTTACAATCAGCCTTACACTGATACTCCATTAAATATTCTGGAGCGTTTCTTTGTCTAGTGGGATAGCGTCGTGCACTCTGTTCTCTTTGAGTACCATCTGTCTGGATCTGACTAGCCTCAATATTCTCCTCACTATAGGACTGTAACCCACATTAGGCTCTCTCTGATTCTGGTTCACCATTTTTGTCCCTGCTGGTGTTGTGGGAATAGTTTCTCCATAAGGGTCAAAATCCATATTATGATTTGTCTGAGTCTGACTATCTGCACTACTCTTTGTGATACATTTTACCAGCCTATGTTTCAGGACTTTCCCTGTCTCAGGATAAAATACTTGGAATGCTGGGCTATATTTGTCGTATCCTACAAAAATACCCTTTGCACATCTAGAATCTAGCTTCTTCTTATCCTGTTTATACACGTAGCATTCTGAGCCAAATATTTTCATGTTGGACAAGTTGGGTGTTTTGCCAGTAAAAACACGGTATGGTGTCTGCTCTAGACGCTTACAGTAACACCTGTTACGTATCTGTGCTGCTGTCTGTACAGCATATGTCCATAACTGCTTTGGGAGTTTGCTCTCCAATAGCATGCATCGTGACATCTCAAATAAGGTCCTCCAACCTCTCTCAGCAGTACCGTTCTGGTGAGGTGAGTATGGGGCACTTGTCTCGTGCCTTATCCCTTTCGTCCTAAGTAAAGTTTGAAACTCATGCCCAGTGAATTCAGTACCGTTGTCAGATCTTATGCACTTAATGTGTCCATATGGAGCAGTATCCGCTATGAATTTTTCAGTAGCTTTTGCTGTATCACTCTTTGCTTTGATAAAGTAGGGAAAAATCATCCCACTATAATCATCAGTAAATGCTATTGCATATCTGTACCCGTCTTTATCTGCTGGTTCTATTGGACCGCATAGGTCTGTATGTACTAGCTCTAGTGCTGTCTTAGCTTTTGCATCTGCCTGCCTGTTTCTGCTTTGAGTAAATTTTCCCTGCGTACATGTTTCACAGTTATGGTTAGAAATGTCATGTTTCCCTTTGATCGACATACCTTTAACCACTTTCTCAAGTTTAGACACATCCTCAAAATTACAATGACCAAGTATTCTATGCCATGTCTGGATGTCATGACAACCATTACAAACATCATCAGTATTTTCATCCTCTACTGTGCTAAGGTAATATAGCCTACCATACACATCCATTTTAAACTTAGTACCATTTTGATGAATCAGCCAATCATCACCGTCTTTGAAGCGGACCTCAGCTCCGCTGGCTGTCGCTGCTTTCACGGAGAAAATGTCTTGTGGAAAAGATGGGATGTAAAGCGCTCGTTTGAGCCTCGTTTTCACTTGCCGTCCCTCGCTGTCGAGCAGAACAACTTCGGCTTCTCCTCTCATCTTCGCCATCCCGGTCGTTTTCGTTCCATCTGCCAGCTCTATCACATGTTCCTCGGGTCTAAAGCTCTTATCGATTGTCTTAAACTTTGCCGGGTCATTAATCATGTGTGTCGTGGCACCACAGTCGACCATAAGACCTCTCTTATTTCCTACTTGATTTTGACAGTCACTTATTTTGAAAAAGAATGATGCACCGGTATCATCCTCCGTGTCTCCGTCTGCCTTCTTCACCTGATCACGGCCCAGCCCTCTGCCTCGGCCCCTTCCTCGGTGTGGCGTGTCCCACCGTCGCTCCTCTCGCCTCGCTTGGATCTCGTTAGGGCATGTCCTAGCCATATGCCCCATCTTTCCGCATGTGTAGCATTCAGTGTCGGCTAAGTCCATCTTCTTCCCTCTTCCACGTCCTCGTGTCCTCGCCCCGCTAGTCCTCATAACGCCGTCCTCGTCCGTTTTCATGTCACTCGTCCTATATTTGTCAGTGCTCTCATAGCTCCGCAGTTTAGCTTTGAACTCACCGAACGTTAGACGGTCGTTGGTTTGAGTGACGTGCACGACAAACGGGTTGAATGAGTCCGGTAACCCCTTCACTACCATGGCAATCTGCAACCCGTCACTGATATTTTCTTCGGCCCTTCTCAAAGACGTGAATATAGTCTCCGCTCGAATAATATAATCAGTAACAGTCTCGTTGCTTGCTTTGTGGAGAGAAGAGAGTTCACAGTACAGGCTCACGACTCGTGGTTTGTCCTTTCCTGCGTAGTGCTCTCGGAGTATTGCCAACGCTTTTCTTCCATCTCGTTTCACGTCTCTCATTATGAGTGATAAACTCTTATTATCTAGACCAGGGATGGGCAAATGGCGGCCCGCGGGCCGCATGCGGCTCCCACCTCCTCTTTTTGCGGCCCTCAGATTAATTTATAAATCACGTAATTAATAAAAAAAAAATATATATTTTTTTTTTTAATTTTTACTTTTTTACTTGTAGTACTGATACCGTCCACTAGACTCCTAGTTACGTCGCGAGCTGCGTAGATGATTTCAAATACCGCGAAATAATCTGTCACGCATTTGTGTGTATTGTGTTTGTTTCCCGGGGAAACCCTCAAAAGAAACACCGGCTGTTGTTATGCCTGCTGTGATGTTAAGTTGCCTCTTGTAATTATGCCTTTACAACAGGGGTGGGGAACCTTTTTCCTCTCAAGGGCCATTTCAATGTTTTCAACATCCTCCGAGGGCCGTACAAATTATTGACCTCTGCTTAAAAATACTAAAATCACAGCCCATTCAATTCGCCTTTCTTTCATGTTGTGCAAAGAAAAAGCAACCTCTTAATCCAGATATCTTACCATGACTCGCGTATGCATGCACGTGCACGGTTGTGGCATGACCACCAAAACAGAAAGATATGGACACAAGATGTGTGCAAATGTATTTAGTTTCCTATCCATGTGAACATGATTTAAGTGGGGGGGACCTAACCTTCTCTAGGAGGGTCCGGGGGCATGCTCCCCCCCGGGAAGATTTTTTTTTTTTAAATGTTGAAGTTAAAAGCATCAATCTGGTGCACTTTGAGAGCAACATTAGATCTACGTATGGATACATCTCTCAACACCCATATGAAACATAACTGTAAGCAGATTTTCTTTTTCTTTATGGATATTTTACAAATCACTCCCCTTTCAAACTGTATTCTTGTTTATTAATAACAACTTTTTTTTACTGTCATATAGTATTTTATACCTGTTTACTTTATTCTCTTATTTTTTTATAACTATAATGATCATATAAAGATGTGCCTTTACCTCACTGGTTGTAGAAAAAGCTTCTTATATTCGTTAGCATAGCTAGCTAACCAGATGCTAATAACAACAAAGTTATTGACTGTATGATCAGTATGACAGATCGCCACTGGGTTTACAACTAAGACACAGCCACGCAAAAACTGCAGCATGTGTATGGCTCCTTATGGGTACTGCAATTTTTGGAAGTGCCGGAGCGGAGCTGCGTTCTGGTGGTCACTGCTCCCCGTCAGAACTACACCCCAGTCAGACAACATATATACCACGTGATGACACGTTAGGCTTGTGTTGTGTTCAAGGACCCTGGCCGTGGCCAGGAAAAACAGGCACTCACTTGTTTAATTATTTTGCGGTCTAGATTTCTTTAATTTTTTTCTTTTTTGCGTGTGTTTATAAATTACCTCGAGGGCCACACCAAATGGTCTCGCGGGCCGTATACGGCCCGGGGGCCGGAGGTTCCCCACCCCTGCTTTACAAGCTTAAAAGTTGTTTTTATCATCTGAATTTGGCGAAACAAGTTTAATATTCTTAAAACCAAGACTTTGTTTATTTGAAATCAGATGAAAACAAACTGTCACGGACCCTGCCGTGTTATCTATGATTACTACGCTTTTCATTCATAATTTCAGCGGGAGGGAGGGGGAGTGGTGCTGAGGAACAGCAGAGTGCGGGCTGACGGGTGTCTGTGTTGACATTCCCCTTATTGTGGAATAAGGGGAATGCAGAGACAGGCTACAAGTGTTTTAGGTTCAAGTTAGACAACTAATGTCTGGGTTAGTGTTCATGACTTCATCTTTATGTCATCTTAATGGTTAATCTCAATACACACACATTTTCCGTGCTTTCCAATAGTTTAAAATAGTTGTATTCCACTGTTTAATAACCTGTTCAATACAAACATGCCACTTGTAAAAATGAAATAACATTTCTGTGAACTGATATTTGTTTAGTGAGCTTATTAGAGGATGTTCCCATTTTTTGGGGATGTTCCCTTTGATTGTAAAATGTCAATGAAGATGTCAGACTTAGTATATTTGTTAATAATGACATACAACACATGGAATTTGTGTGTGTGTGTGTTCCAAGTGAATCTGCGGCCCCCTGGTGGCCAGTACATCAATGATGTGGCCCCCACCACCATCAAAATTGCCCATCCCTGATCTAGACACTGCACTAATTCAGCATATGCTTCTGCATTCTTTGTTGCGTCTTCTTCAAGTGTTTGTTCGTCGTTGTAGTCTATCGCTGGCTCTTCCAGGATAACTTCACTGAGGCCGCGCAGTTCCATGTGCGCCAAAAACCTCGTCTCCCATAACTCAACGTTTTTCTCGTCATCGTCGAATAACAACTTAAACCACCTTTGGCCTCCTTGACTGGGCCCATAACCTGTTGCGTGAGACATTATATTCAGCAGAAGTCTCCACGTTTGCAGTCAACCAAAGTAGCTTGTAAGTATGCTAACGGACAGAAGAAACACACGACCACATTGCTCAGAGTTTGGCCTGGAGTACTGGGCCGTTTATTGTAACTGCACATGCTCATTAGCATCAGCACGTTTCAGGCACATTCTGATGATGTCATACACATGAACTGAAACATGACTTTGTTATTATACAAATATGCTCAACACTCCCCCTTTGGAGAAAAAAAAAAGTCGGGCCCCCCCAACACAATTAGTCACGTAATGGTCCAAGTTAACATTTATTAAAATACATCAATATGAATGTGAGCATTCCTTTCAAAAAAAAAATAAAACACTTTGCTAGAACAGTGATAATAAACAATGCTCCATAAGTCTGTGTGGTCAAAAAAATAAATACAATTGTGCAATCCCTTTGCTAGAACAATAAGTAATAATACTTTGCCACTTTGCAATCCGTGCAAAAAAATGAAAAGAAAGAAAATGTTGATATTTGGCAGGAAAGTGTGTCTTATCACAGCATTAGTGGCTGCAATGAGCCTGTTTTGCACTGCACATTTCTTCACAACGGGGCTGCAGGCTCAGTGGCAGCACCAGAGATTTATTTTGGGGGTGCTGTGGGGTAGCTTGACGTTTCATAGAGGGTTCTCAAACATTTAGGGTTTCCCAATAACGTACCGGTCGCTACAGTGGAATGTTCTACTGCAACACTCCCCATACGCACAACCACCGTACCCGCGACTGTTACAATGAAGGCTCGATAATCAGCTCATAATATTGAAGTTAAAAGCATCAATCTGGTGCACTTTGAGAGCAACATTAAGAGATCTATGGATACATCTCTCAACACCCATATGAAACAGAACTGTAAGCAGATGTTCTTTTTCTTTATGGATATTTTACAAATCACTCCAATTTCAAACTGTATTCTTGTTTTACTGCCATATAGTATTTCAAACCTGTTTTTCTTATTTTTTTTCTTATTTTTTATAACTATAATGATCATGTAAACGTGTGCCTCGGAAATAATTGTTTACATAATTTGTGACCAAACCGTTTGAGACCCACTGAGATAACTTAGACTAAAGTTAACTATCTAAACACTCAGAGAGTCCTTTAGTTCACTGAGCGTCTCGGTCTGACAGGAGAGCTCTCCTCCAGCTTGTTGTTGAAAAAGCTCCTTATATCCGTTAGCGTAGCTCGCTAGCACCAGAAGCTAACAACAACGATCTCCGGTACCGGTGCGCTCTCTCGCGCGCATGCACACAAAATGGCTCGTTCCACACACACACAGAGCCGAGCTTTAATGAAACACAGAGACCCAAATGTACTTGTACTGTACTGTACTGTATCATATTATTTTTGAATCAATAATTTTTCAAATTATGATATATATTTATTTTTTTTAAACTTTTTTCTTCCTGGTCTCTCGCCCCTGTCATGCCTCTGCACCCCCCTGCGACTATAAAACAGTTGGTAGTTATGGGTACTTTTTACTTAAGTACATTTCAAAGCCCATATTCTTTACTTTTACTTGAGTATCTGTACTTCTACTTGAGTAAAGGATGTGTGTACTTTTACCATCTCTGAACATTTGCATTGTTTGTGAAGCTGCAGCATTCCTCTTAATAGAATGGTTTTGGGCAGTTGTAGCGCGTTTGCACCTGTCGGCCACCATAAAGGAGGACCGAATTCGCCACACAATGTAAGCGACAGTAGCTGTAATCGAAATCGAGAAATGTAATGTTAAGTCATTTGAGGTTACTTGAGACTATTTCATAAGTAAAACGTTATGCCTGGTAACATTGGATGAATTTTCATGGGCATGGTGGTTGTTTAGCAATGAAGAAACCAACTACCATCCCATACTGCTACTAGGGCTGTCCCGAATACCATTTTTCGGGCTCCGGATATTCGGTAGTAATCAGCAGCGAATATTCGAATATTCGGTGCGGAGAGATTTGTATTTTTTTTTAATACATTTTTTTTTTCACATTTTTTTTTTTTCCCAAAAGGTTTCATAACACGCTCCGATTTCCGAGACACCTGACAACACGCTGTTAAGCAGAAGCGCAGATAGAGCATACTATTACGATTTATATGTATTTATTGTATCAGTACTCGCAAACATTAAAACTAAATGTGTCCTCTGCATTTAACCCAGCGCAGCACCCGGGGACCAAATCTGGTTCCACATTCCGTCTATAACATTTTACAACCTGAACAGTCAGACAAAGATACAAAACACATATTTCAGCTGCCAGCTTCATGTTGCTGGCATTGTCGTGGACAACGGCTACTCGCTTATAATTCGGAATGGCAAAGGCGTCCGCCACTTCTCCAAGCTGTTCTGCAATATTTACTCCCGTATGGTTTACTTCCATTACTTTGGTTTCCAAAACAAAGTTACAGAGTTTCCACTCGCGAGTTATGAAATGACAGGTGACAGCCATATACGCCTCCATACGCACCGAGGTGGTCCAAATGTCCGTTGTAAAACTTACGGCAGTTGAGTTTTCAATCTGAGTTACAATTTGGTCTCGGTGATCGCTGTACTTCAGAGACATGGCATCTAAAATACTGGAGCGTTTGGGGACAGTGTAGCCGGGCTCCATCTTCTTCATTAATTTTCTGAAGCCTTCGCCTTCGACTATGTAAATGGGTCTCATATCCATAGCGATGAAATGTACTATGGCATCTGTTATCTCTATCTTTCTTTTCTCCGTTATCGTTTTTTTTAACTGTAGGGTCTGCTGTATTGTTGAGGATGTTGATGGCTGGGATGCGTGGGGATGCACCTATGGCCACAATGTATTATTAGGCTGAGCTACTCAACTTTATGCCAATAATTGCCTTAGCCCCAGATGTTCCCACATTACTCCTATTATTTTCACTATGCTGATAAAATTAAAAAACTAATATAAAAAAACAATTCGGTTGCTTGCTTGCAACTATTTTCCAAGCAAAGTAAGTGCACGTTTTTATCATGTTTAACGTTACTGTTTAAACGGCGGATAAAGCAGCTTCATCATGGCAACTTCACAACAGCTAAGCTAAGCTAGGCTACAGCATCCAGGTGACTTTTCAGAGTTGTTGTGCCACCGTGGTAGGCCAGTTTCTTATCACATATTTGGCACACTACCTTCTTTTTACCGTCGTCCAATTTAAAATGGTCCCACACAGCTGAAGTCTTCGGCATTTTATGGGTGAAACGAGGTGAAGCGAGGTGAAGCGTGCCGTTTGCGTTCGTGACTGTGAACAGTGAACGCAATGTCAGGAGCACAGGCTGAGATTGTATATATTTCCGCATTTTAACAGTGCAATTCAAAAGTATAAATATAGTATAAGAATATGGCAATTCGCCTTTATTAATAGCATACATTTAGAAAAATATATTAATTTGTTTGAAAAATATTTTATTTTTAAAAATATTTTTTTGTTTGAAAAAAAAAAAAAACGAATATCCGAATAATGAAATTGAAACCCGAATAGTTGGCCAACGAACGAATATTCGAATAGTCGAATATTCGGGTACAGCCCTAACTGCTACACAATGTCATCGAGGTTCATTTTATTTTATAACACATTTCTGCAGTCTTTCCCACAACATTTCCTATTTTTTAATTTTCCCCTTCTTATCGCCACATTTCCCATTTTTCCCTCCACACTTTGCAACCACGTTTCCTATTACCATATCTAATATCCATTTTTTTTAGCCCTTTTTGTATTTGCTTTTAGCAATAACCCATTTTTATCACATTTACCATTTTCTCTTCCATATTTCCTGTTGTCCTAACCTCATTTCCTCATTTCTGTATCACATTTCCTTTGCTCAACCCCTTTTCAGATTTTCTTAGAAACATTTCTTGTTTTCCTAATCACATTTTCTATTTCCTCCAACACAATAATTTCCCAATCATATTTTCACCTTTCCACATCACGTTATCTGTTTTCAACATCCCATTTTTAGTTTTACCCATTACATATCCCTTTATCCACATCACGTTTTCCATTTTCCCCATCACATTTCTACGGAGCCCCCTAGGGGACATGGAGAAGACAAAAAATGTATTTGAAAAAAATAATAATAATAATGTTTTGCGAGATCTCGCAATACTTTTGCGAGATCTCGCAATACTTTTCATTTAGCTCAATGTACTTCCTGGTCAGTTCGGCTGCTATGGCAACACAGAAACCACAACAATGGAGCGGTTCATCGATTTTACTTTGAGCTTGGCCTTACATATAAAGATATAACATCAGTGCTTGGCAATAGGCACGGGTTTCACACATAGACTGTATATATAAAAGGGTTTCACATAAGTGAAGACACCTCAAGAGAACACTCAGAGCGAGGGGACATGCACGTTCCTCTGAGCTGAGTTATTGACAGATTCGAATTTCGCGGATCAATAACTCATGAACATAACGTTGTAAAAATACAAACAACGTGACTTTACAATCATAGCAAGGTAGACAACGAGCTACAGAGTCGTTTTTATCAGAACAGTTCGATACGCGCCTTCATCCGAGCTAAACATCAAGAATTGGTCACAATCTGCAGCTTGAGGAGGGAGAGGAGTGCTTAGGGACCGTCTACAAACTGCAACGGGGTTTTGCGATATCTCGCAAAAGTATTGCGAGATCTCGCAATACTTATTTTTTTTTTTTCTTCTCCATGTCCCCTATGGGGGCTCCGTACATTTCCCCATGTTAACATCACATTTACCTCATTCACACCAACGCAACTCCGGTTCAAGCTCCGTGCTAGAGTTTATGAGGTTCAGAACCAGTTCTTCGGTTTAGCTCTGGCTCTTTTCACACCGCCCAAGTCCGACTGGTAATGCGTCGTTGCGTCATCGTTTGCGTCATGACGTAACCGTTTGCATGCCTGCTTCATAAAGCCAAACTGCGCAGATGAAATCAGTTGCATTCATTTCTTATGGCTCTATCTGCAGCTTTTCCGGAGTCATTTCTTTGGTTTAGTTATATTCTTCTAAAAAAGTGTACTCGTGTCAATAAAGGTTTTTTTAAAACACAACTGCTTCCGAGGTCGGTCTTATTTCTTAAGGTGGACTGAACCATGAGTGTGGAGTAACGTTGTATCTTTCATTTAAATGAACTGTAACCCTCACCCAGGTATGTAACTGCTGTTCTCAAATTAACACGTGAAGTAAAGTTTAATATTTATAGTTTTATAGATTTATAATGAGTTATAATGAGAGGTGATCAACGTGAATGCTCAGGTTCCACCTTAACACGCAGACACGTTGCTTCACCATGAGCAGAAACCTTTATATATACAGTCTATGGCAGAAACACTGAAACTCTTGTTAAGTTTCTCCATCGTTGTGTACAAACTGGATAAAACGCGGGCTTTTTGTTGTTGTTCAGGAGTTGATCTGTCTCTGCCCACGCCTCGACGTAAGCGTGACGTATGTGGTGCTTTTGCTCTGGCCGGACAATTTTTTGGTGCTTGAGCTAAGAGGCTGCTCCGCTGCGGTGTGAAGAGGAAAACCCGGTGCTTTTCAAGCTCCAGCTCCGAACCGGCCCTGAAACACCGTTGTTGTGAATGAGGTAATTGTCAGTTTTCCCATCACGCAAGGAGCTAATGCACTTCCACAAAGCTCTGGACACACATTTTTATCATCAAATCAATGCGGAACCGGCTTGTTGCTGCTAACTTGAAAAAAATACGATCCAATATTTCACATAAAAAGAAACACTCAATAGGCTTTTTCCTTAAAACATCCAATTAATTAGTTAAAAATACCCCAAAAATGTATATTAATTATTATAATTAATAAAACAAATGTTAAAGTAAAAAGTCCTAAAAACATATCAAATAATATAGACTTAAAATGTATAAACAGTGATGTCATCAGGGTTATTTTGCAGGCGTTTAACTGTCTCTACAGAGCTTCACTCTTCATGATAAGTACGTTTATGTTAATATTACATTACATTTTAGACGCTTTTATCTAAAGTGACTTACATACTCAATGCTGTGGGCAATCCCCATAGGAGCAATTTGGGGTGAAGTGTCTCAGGGACACAACGACATGCTGACTGCAGTGGGACTCGAATTTGCTATCCTCTGATTCGAAGATCAGCGCATTAACCCACTGCGCCACACGCCTCCCCTAATATGAAGTTAACAGTGTTTGCATACATTTCAATCTATTTCATGGTAAACATGGTTATTACATCATGTGTTGTAGCCAGGAGTAGATATATGGAGGGATGACTACACTCCTAATAAAACAACAGCAATGGAAAGCATCCACTTTACCTCTTAAAGCCATGCCACTCTTCCACTTAGCTTTTACATTTTAGATGCAGGCACATTTGATCCTAAGCTGTCAAGCCCCCGTTAGCTCAAAGACTAGAGGTTTTCCCATTTGGATAACATCTCGCAATTAGTCAATGTGTTTATGCTAAGTGTATTATGTTGATTTGCAGTGGTTTTCAGTAAACTAAAGACGAAACAGTGCCACACAAATAAAAATCTGACGAATAGCATGAGCACTAAATTAAAACAGGTCGTTTCTTTTGTTTCATATTAAATTACTGAGAGAGTCTCATTGTGAATACAGCTAGAAGTGCTGCAGGGTGAGCTCCATTTACTCACCACAGGAAAAGTATCAACCTTTTGTTGAGGCCGTCTGTGGTTCAGTGGAGATCAGATGAGTGGCAGCAGAAGCTCATGCTCTGCTAATCCCACCCACCGGGGAATGTAGGTCGCTGGGCTAATGGAATATCTGGATTACTGAAACCCTGTGCCAGAGCTCATACAGCATTCACTTGCCTAGAGTTGGCAAATTGCAATGCCTTTCGTGGTCGTTTTTTCTATTCTGAAACAAGTTTTTACAGTGATTGAAACTACGGCAAAGTACATGTTCACATTTAAAATACCTGAAAGTATTTAAGTAGTTCTGCTTCTTAAAATGCAGAAAAGGAAAAAGTTCACTAATTGGCTAAAAGGAAAACGTTGTTTATAGTAACTGGGATTTTGGATAAGTTTGTTCTCACCAAATAATTTTTTTTTAATTCAAGAACCCACCTCACATGTGCATTATATATTCCAAGAAATTAAAACATTTATAAAAAATATAGTAAATGTAATCCCTCTTTATGAACAAAAAAGCCAGGTACTATAAATTGAGCCTAAAAAGTGTTTCCGTTTCACAAACTTGGCTTACTTTCAATCTTGATAGATCGCCATGGCAACATAAGCTGCCGACCTAATGGTACGTTCACAATGGACACGAAGTGAAGATTTGACCCGCGTCACTCAAACTAGCAAGTAGAAATATGAGGTGCTGTCGAGCTCTGGGTGCCATCGACACGACCGATGTTTTGTTTTCTGATTCAACGTCAGTACGTCAGTAACGACAGAAGGAAAATCACTGATTGGCTTTTGCTCGAGAGCTTCATGCCAATTTCTCTCTATACTTTGCACCTTAAGTGAAGTGATGCATTTCAGTTCATTACTTACTTACTATCAGCAGTTAGCCCTAGCAATAGCTTTCTGTTTTATTTGAAAGGCTTAATTGTGATCCTTTTATGAAGTGAGGGGTTATACTCATACTGTGTTTAGCTCTCTGCTTGGATACAAAACTGGAACAATCTGCGACCTAACACTTTTAAAACACTTAGCACCTTCCAGCTCCCCTGAGATGCGTGTTCAAAAGGGCTTCGGGCAGTGTTGCGTTCACTGTCAGTCTCCGGGGGGGCCTTAATCCAGCCATGCATCAAATCCACAATCCATGTTGTTTACTGAGAAAGGCTTTACTTGAACTATCCTGCGGGTGTGTTGTGTTTCGTCAAAGTTTCAATTCTTTTATGGCATCCCAGTGATTCTAAATGTCAGATTAGGATGGTTTACGAACCGTTGATTGTGTTTTCCTTTATTTAGTGATTTAGGGAATAATCTTTTCTTTCATCAGGATCGAAAGAATCCGAATCAGAGTCAAGTTTATTGCCAGGTACATTTACAAGGAATTTGCTTTGGTGTGCTGTATGGTAGTGCAAACAAACAATCTAAGACAAATAAGCTGCAATAGTAGGTCAAAAATATAAAGATGTATTTAGACCAAATTTAGATTTAAATATACAAAATCCTAAGAAACATTGATTCAATTCCTCTTGCAGTGATCAGTTGTATCGCAGTCGGCTTATACTAGACATTGTGAGTTGCATTTGGATATTTTCTAAGGGTCTAATAAAAGATACTATCGAGTTGAATTATTGTAAATGTAGCATCCAGTGATTCTGGAGCTGGACCTAATCTGAGGTCTACAACACTACGAGTGAAATGCACAGCTGCCAGGTTGCTTCACTTGATGCTCAAAGCATCCAAAAAAAGGTCTCGTATGGCAGCAGCAGTGATGTTCTAACTTTGATATTATTTCCCAAACTAGATAAGCATCCACTTTGGGAAATAGTAGTTATTTATCGTTTTGACCTACAAAACTTTGGATAACTGACTCTTATCTCCAGCTTTATCCCGCTCCAATGTCCCTCGGGATGTCCTGCTTACTGCTAAAGGCCCTGGCTGAACTGCTGGCCGATGTGAAAGGAGGCCGGGGAGAATCAGATCCTCCTGCAGCAGTCTGGTGTCCACTCCCAGTGAGGACCTGATTTGCTCTTCACCTCTATTCCAAGCTCAGACGGCAGCAGAACTGATTTGTGATAATTGCTATGAACTAATGAACCATCTGTGCTAACACATTACTAGTTAACAGCCATGAAACTGGCTCTTACCGGCTGGTTTGCACAGAAGCGTTTTGCGCTAAATGCTATTGTATCACTTACTATGCATGCTGGTGTTGAACAGGTATAGTGTTCACTATGTTGTTTAGTCTGTCAGCATGCTAACATCGTCTAATGAGCATAAAACACATGGACTAAAGCTGATCTAATGTGATAATACAAGATTAGGAGGTGCTTGGTCACAACTCAGAGTACTGGAAAGATCTGCTGTAGGGGCCATAACAAATGTTTCATGCTCTGATCGCCATGACCGTCTGTACCAAATATTATGGAAATGCATAGTTGAGATGTTCAACTTGGACAAAATGAAGAATAACCACCAGTCGTTGATTGCCATCCGTAAACTATGATTGTTTGTTGTAGTTTACCCCTCCGACAAAGACATTCTGAAACGGTGGAACTACCACTGCTGTGGTTCTGTGCCGTCATTGGGCCCAGAAGGACTTTTTCCCATTGAGAAAGAGACGTCTGTAAATCAGCAGGATTTTTTCTTGAGCTAAATCAGATACACAGCACACTCATTAATGAACAAAAGATTCATACTATGTGTTGTTAATTGATGGTAGAAATAATGCAAATTCTATTAGTGTGAACCCACTGAGCATATATTTGATAAGATGATGTTATGGACCAGCTGAAATGTCCTTGTGTAATCTGCTTCTCTCCTCACCAACTATTGGCATCTGAGTTTTTCACCCCAAATATCCAATGTTTTATTTGGTTTTAAAGCAGCCAAATAGCCAATTCCTTCCGTATCATGTCTGCATCTGTAACATTTAGGAAAGGTCGCACTGTCAATGTTCTCAACAGAGGAATTTATCCCTGATCTTCACGGGAAGCAGCACAACTGTAGAAAGATGATTAATGCTCCTGTGCATCTGCTGAGCGAGAGCACATAGCATGGCCATCTGTCCTGGCGAGGGTGTGTGTGTATGTGTGTGTTTGTGAGTGTGCTTGGAGTATGCTAAGAAGAGAGAGAGACAGGAGAGGGATGGAAAGCATGTGTATTGTGAGATTTGTTTGCGTGTGAGAGAAAATGATGCCAAAGATCGAGGCGAGCAGTTCCAAATGGGTTTGAGCAACTGTGGATTGCTTGTAGGTTAATGAGTCAATAACTACATTGAAAACTGTGTGCGTGCGTGTGTGCGCGCGTGCGTGTGTGCACGCGTGCGTGTGCGCGTGCGTGTGTGTGTGTGTCTTTTCCAGGCCAGCCTTTCCTGGGCTCTAGCTGTTTTGGCTTCCGTTGTCAGTGACAGATTTCTTTGTTGCTGATATTCACAGGCATCTACATACATCTTTACAGACTCCCTCACTGTTTTCACAGCTCTTATATCTGGCATCTCAGTAAGTGTAAATATAACACATACAGTATATGGTATAGAGTTTTGTCATTGGTAACTGACAGAAAAACACTCCCTGTTCGATGATATTGCCATCTTCTTATGGTGCTTCCATCCAGAGCATGCAAAAAGACAATTTGTTTATAAAAACATGTTAAAGGTTCATTTAAGTTGAAAATGTTGATTAAAAAATGATTTTATTTATATTAATCATATTGCTTCCGCTATGAAATAATTTTGTCCAACTTGACCAATCAGAATGGAGTATTCAACAAAGCCATGTTATAAAAGGAAATCATCATAACCTCCACAATTCGAAACGCATAATTAATAATACATTTAATTTTGTTCAAATTATTATTCTGCAAAAATGTGTTTTAAATTGTTTATATTTTAGGCCAGAAAAGCCTATATTGGTGAGTAATCGTGTTGAAAGGGGGGAGATAGAGGAGATGCCGGATACAAACATGCGTCCACTGAAGCAAAATGGTCTGCTAAAATATTCTGAGGCTTTTATCTAATGCAAACATTTCTATACCATAGACAGGCCTACGGGAGTGAATTGGGGTTAAGTATGTTGCCCAAGGACACTTGGACATGACACTGGCTGGTAGTGCTGCGTACCTGAACCCATGGCTTGTGTCAAGTTGTGTGAGTAACTAAAGTGAACTTATTGTGAGCTAATTATCAATTGAAAATTAACTCATAATCAACTCAAATTCAAACTCATCAGATTTATTGTGCTCCCTTCCAACTTGTTTCTATATTTCTCTACAAAGTACAAATGTGCCACTTAGTCTACAAATGACTTATGACAGCAACTACAGTGAACTACTACAAAGTTCAAACATGTATTTCATAGACCAAACTAAAGTAACCAAATAGTCCCTGAGCTGACTGAGCCTAAATCCCTAAAACGTTGCTGAAAGGTAGAATGTAGAGTAGACTATACGCATTACACTGTTACACACCTACTATACAGTAGGCTACACTGTAGTGACTGTACAGTCAGAGTGTACTGTACTCTCTGTGCACCATGTATTTTCTACAACTCTACATGTGTACATTATACAGTACATACTACATACATAGTGATGTACATACATACTGTTAGAAATTAAAATCAATGTTGATATGGCGTAATTTTGAATTAAATACACTAATTTAAATCAGTTTTATTCTGAAAAAAACGGAAGTTCACACTATTAACTTAATACTTTTATTCTGAAAATTCTTCACTTCCGGTTAGCATTAGCATGTGGCGAAATTCTACATCTTCAAACCGTGAATCGAAGGTGAAATGACATGTGATGTTGTACACAGAGCACACTGGGATTAGCACTCATTTATTGACGCTGAATAACGTTTATCAGGGAATGTT
>NC_047510.2:4884363-4886666 GCF_902827115.2 Pseudochaenichthys georgianus
CTACAGCCTGCATGTATGTTTTGGGTACGTCACAAGCAACCCTGTAGAAATAATCTACATTTTCACCTTCATCTTTACAATCAGCCTTACACTGATACTCCATTAAATATTCTGGAGCGTTTCTTTGTCTAGTGGGATAGCGTCGTGCACTCTCTCCCTGTTCTCTTTGAGTACCATCTGTCTGGATCTGACTAGCCTCAATATTCTCCTCACTATAGGACTGTACACCCACATTAGGCTCTCTCTGATTCTGGTTCACCATTTTTGTCCCTGCTGGTGTTGTGGGAATAGTTTCTCCATAAGGGTCAAAATCCATATTATGATTTGTCTGAGTCTGACTATCTGCACTACTCTTTGTGATACATTTTACCAGCCTATGTTTCAGGACTTTCCCTGTCTCAGGATAAAATACTTGGAATGCTGGGCTATATTTGTCGTATCCTACAAAAATACCCTTTGCACATCTAGAATCTAGCTTCTTCTTATCCTGTTTATACACGTAGCATTCTGAGCCAAATATTTTCATGTTGGACAAGTTGGGTGTTTTGCCAGTAAAAACACGGTATGGTGTCTGCTCTAGACGCTTACAGTAACACCTGTTACGTATCTGTGCTGCTGTCTGTACAGCATATGTCCATAACTGCTTTGGGAGTTTGCTCTCCAATAGCATGCATCGTGACATCTCAAATAAGGTCCTCCAACCTCTCTCAGCAGTACCGTTCTGGTGAGGTGAGTATGGGGCACTTGTCTCGTGCCTTATCCCTTTCGTCCTAAGTAAAGTTTGAAACTCATGCCCAGTGAATTCAGTACCGTTGTCAGATCTTATGCACTTAATGTGTCCATATGGAGCAGTATCCGCTAGGAATTTTTCAGTAGCTTTTGCTGTATCACTCTTTGCTTTGATAAAGTAGGGAAAAATCATCCCACTATAATCATCAGTAAATGCTATTGCATATCTGTACCCGTCTTTATCTGCTGGTTCTATTGGACCGCATAGGTCTGTATGTACTAGCTCTAGTGCTGTCTTAGCTTTTGCATCTGCCTGCCTGTTTCTGCTTTGAGTACATTTTCCCTGCGTACATGTTTCACAGTTATGGTTAGAAATGTCATGTTTCCCTTTGATCGACATACCTTTAACCACTTTCTCAAGTTTAGACACATCCTCAAAATTACAATGACCAAGTATTCTATGCCATGTCTGGATGTCATGACAACCATTACAAACATCATCAGTATTTTCATCCTCTACTGTGCTAAGGTAATATAGCCTACCATACACATCCATTTTAAACTTAGTACCATTTTGATGAATCAGCCAATCATCACCGTCTTTGAAGCGGACCTCAGCTCCGCTGGCTGTCGCTGCTTTCACGGAGAAAATGTCTTGTGGAAAAGATGGGATGTAAAGCGCTCGTTTGAGCCTCGTTTTCACTTGCCGTCCCTCGCTGTCGAGCAGAACAACTTCGGCTTCTCCTCTCATCTTCGCCATCCCGGTCGTTTTCGTTCCATCTGCCAGCTCTATCACATGTTCCTCGGGTCTAAAGCTCTTATCGATTGTCTTAAACTTTGCCGGGTCATTAATCATGTGTGTGTGGCACCACAGTCGACCATAAGACCTCTCTTATTTCCTACTTGATTTTGACAGTCACTTATTTTGAAAAAGAATGATGCACCGGTATCATCCTCCGTGTCTCCGTCTGCCTTCTTCACCTGATCACGGCCCAGCCCTCTGCCTCGGCCCCTTCCTCGGTGTGGCGTGTCCCACCGTCGCTCCTCTCGCCTCGCTTGGATCTCGTTAGGGCATGTCCTAGCCATATGCCCCATTTTCCGCATGTGTAGCATTCAGTGTCGGCTAAGTCCATCTTCTTCCCTCTTCCACGTCCTCGTGTCCTCGCCCCGCTAGTCCTCATAACGCCGTCCTCGTCCGTTTTCATGTCACTCGTCCTATATTTGTCAGTGCTCTCATAGCTCCGCAGTTTAGTTTTGAACTCACCGAACGTTAGACGGTCGTTGGTTTGAGTGACGTGCACGACAAACGGGTTGAATGAGTCCGGTAACCCCTTCACTACCATGGCAATCTGCAACCCGTCACTGATATTTTCTTCGGCCCTTCTCAAAGACGTGAATATAGTCTCCGCTCGAATAATATAATCAGTAACAGTCTCGTTGCTTGCTTTGTGGAGAGAAGAGAGTTCACAGTACAGGCTCACGACTCGTGGTTTGTCCTTTCCCGCGTAGTGCTCTCGGAGTATTGCCAACGCTTTTCTTCCATCTCGTTTCGCGTCTCTCATTATGAGTGATAG